>NW_027107635.1:424258-445699 GCF_000696795.3 Halyomorpha halys | reverse complement strand
TATATATATATGTTCAACCCAAAGGGAGAGGAGACAGGCAGTGAAAAGAAGAAAATCGCTCAGGAGTCTAAGAAGGATGCACCACATCCTAAAGACGTGTTGCAGAAAACTTAAGAGTAATATGGTCATAACGATACAATGAGAATATTTTCTCGCAAGATTGAAAGCCAAAAGGTATGTTCCAATTTTAATTTTGGGAGTCAACCAACTTCATTAAAAATTAAATCGTGTTGGCTGCTGGATGTCATTATTTGTGGATCGCCAATACTATTAAAAGTGTATTAAAAAAATCATTTTTAAGTTCATTTTTAAATTTGAATCAAATTTTTCGATTCACTTCAGTACTGTACGAATCACGGATTCAACACGTTAACACCTGCCCTCCCTCCGGTGTGCTGGCAACACACTACGTAAGGTCACGTAGTATTAGGATTAAGTTTTTGTTAGATTTAAGTCTGTTAAATTCAGAAATAATGTGTGCCCCAACACATTACACTCTTTTATAAATTCTGACAACAAAAATAATACACTCCAAAAGACTCGTTAGAATGTAAATGTTCTACAGAAAAAGGAGAAAGTTCATTGTTTATAAATGCCATTAAAATTTTGACGGGGTTTTGAAAAAAAAAAATTTTAAGATGAATCTTTATACTACAATTTATTCTCAATGCATGGTGAATTCAAAAACCAAGAAATTAACTAACTTGTGCTCAAGAGAGTCTTCGAGACAATCTATCTTTCTTTTCCCACTAGAATCGATTCGAAACATATAATTTGGACATAAACTTTCCGATTCCCTGTACTCTATAAGAAAAGTGGATGTTGCGGATTTATTTTCGGGGCTTGGGGCTAAATTATTTTTGAAAACTTCTTTTTTTTTTAAAATCATAACTAACCCATTACTTTTTAACTTAAAAGCCATAAAGCTTTATTAAAACATGTATCATCTTTTGTGCGTGGAGGTTCAGTGAGTAACCAAATCTAAGGAGCTGGACTGTATCCGGCTGTGGGATATAATTATTCAATCTGTCCCTGTAGCTGTGAGTCAACCCTGTGGATTCGGTAGCCTTCTAGGGTCCATTTATACTCCCTTAATTGAAGAAAAATCTAGCGGTTGGGGTTTAGGATTGACAACTGGCGGTTGAGGATGATCAACAAATCATCTCCTTGTACCACCATGTTCAAGAAACAATACTTCATTCCTTCACTCTTCATGGGTTGTAGCAGTACAGATTTTATATTTTATTTAATATTATTAACAGTTAACTGAAAATGAAGAGCATTTGCCAAAAAAAAAAAAAAATGTATAATACCTAATATAATAAAAATAAACAATAAAAACTATAAATAAAGATAATAGTTTACAAGGAATATTCACAAAGTTTTAAAAAGTCCATAATTTTACATATTACCCCAAAATGCATAGCGAGAAGGTGATATAGAAAATATAAATAAATCAGCGACAGGGGATGTCCTTGTAGTACGCCTTATGGGGCTGAGATAAGGGGTGGAATGCCAGCCATAGCAGGAGGGATAAAGGTTTTTCTTGTCGTGGGGGTGCGGGGTGCCTGAAGTTCGAGGTATTTATTGACCCCCTGTCGTCTGCTCTCATATCCTTGTCCGACCAGCCGCTCCCTCCCTACTTTGACAGAATTTCATGACAAAGCTTTTCTCCGAATAAATTTATATATTTACTGACAGTATGGTGTTCATGCTTATGTGATTATATGCTTTATATACCCTGTCAGCTGTGGAAATTGATAAATACTAACATAAAAATAATTCTATTCTAAATATAATATAATTATATATGGATATATACATACACTCACATATATGTGTGTATTTTTTTTTATTTTTTTTACTGATTTGTATTTAAACTTAAGTTCAGAAAGAAGCAGATCTGTTGTGCATTACTGTGCGTATAAGGACGTACAACTAGAAACATTGTCGGGAGCATTTAAAAAATAGGTTTGTAAAAAGAAAATTATTTCATATTAGAACATATTTCGAAAATTTTCTTTGCAAGTACACCTATGTGCTAAAATATTGGAACTAAATTAAGGAAACATACACTGTTTGGAGTCTAACTGTGGCTAAACGGAAATGTGTACATCCAACAAACTTAAACATTAAAAAAAAAGTTTAGTCAGACTAACAAAATACTGTTGTTCGCATTATTTGCTTAACTTTAAACGGTGGTTTCTTTATTGTTATTGGCGAACTATTAATCTGTAAACTATTTTCATATCCGTCTTGTGGAAACGGAATCTATATGATATCAGCTTCTACCATTAGCAAAAAGAATCATGATATTAAATTAGGTCATAAAGATTGTAATCCAAACGATTATTACATCCGATATGTCAGATTATCTTCTTTTTTGAAGTTGATTTAAAATCCAAGAAGAAGTACTTAATTGTCTGAACGATGATTTTTCTTCCTAACCTTTTTTTGGAAATTTGGGGTATTTTAAGATTGTATTTCGAAATCCAGGAACGGGAAGCAAAATAAAAAAATAACTTACCTGCGAAAAGTCTCCATAAGATATGAATATTTTTTAAGTTTCCCAAACATTAAAGTGTAAAAGTTGTAAACAATTCTCTCAATATGTTTGATACATTTGTATCAAGGGAAATATAAAGAAAGCAACAGTCATCTGTTAAATACACAACTATGATGTAACGTTTAATGAATAAAAGTCAACCTGTATCATTGATCGATATTTGGTACGGATGTATTGTTTCTTAACCAATGTTTATATATATATTATGTGATGCAGTTATAATATACGCTCTATCACTTAGTGGAGGTCCCTAGTCAGTGATAGACCAGGTACCCACTTTATACAGGATGGATATGCCCAGACGGCCTCCTAATCTGACGGTCGGTCTTTGGCTGATATAGGGTTATGAACAAACTATCCGCATTACGAACAAATAATTCCATAGAGGGACTCGAACCCTGACGCTAGATTTCGGCGTCCAATACCTTAACCCCTGAGCAACCCCATCATTTGTATATAAAATATCATATTATATTTTAATATACTATATGCTTATTATATTCACTACAGGCTGTTTCATGAGAAAATGTCAGTTTTGGAGGGGAAGGAGGGTAGTATAAAAAAAATTTAGTATACTTATTAATTTAACTTATATTAATTTGGAATTTTCTAAATTATAAAATTTAGTTTCAAAAAACTCAGCTTTATATCGCCTTCCGTTTTCGAGAGATAATGTCTTAAAACGTTTTCGTTGAAAATCATGTCAGTTTTATAAAAATTCAAACTTCTCTGCTATGATTGAAGATATCTCAACTTTAATAACCATTTAAAATCTACAATGGGTTTTCTATAATTTAATTACGAATTTGTAGAAATATATTGCTTCGTTAGGTCACCGTATTAACAAAAGAATAATTACCAGAAAGAATTGGTGAAATATTATCAATATTTCAATATTTTCTCAATCACTTATTATTTAGTTCTACAATCATTTCTTAATGACCGCTTCTTTCTGTTCGACAAAACTCAGCAAATTCATCAATCAAACCAATATCTGCAGGAGTCTCTCAAGGTTATATCCTGGCTCCACTTGTGTACTTAATATTCTCATATGACTTACCGACAGACAACATACTAACTGCGACGTATGCCGACGACACTGCTATCATCACGAGAAATACAAACACTTTACAAGCCTCACTAACACTACAACATAGTCCAAACAACATACAGACATGGTGTTCACAATGGAAAATAAGGATTAATAACAATGAAATAAGTCACATTTACGAATCGACACAAAGCTTCAGTTCACATAGACAACCACTCTATACCACTAATAAATATTGTTACTCATTTATGACAGAAGGTTGACATTGGGCCTACACGTCAAGACATAACAATAAATATCCGAGTAGAACGTTTTAAAATATCCCTCAGGTGGAAACTTAATGTATACAATTATTATTAAAACCCACATTGACTTAGGCTTGTTACATTTATGGACCGGCTAAAAAGATAGATTCAAAAAATACAAACTTTTCAACCACAATTTTTAAGACAGGTAACAAATCATTCACACCAACCTACGCTTCCCGACTGTAACAAACCACGTTCTTATGACTAACGAACTATTTGACAATGAATTATATGGACATTCTAATAAATTTGTGCCATAAATAGCCACAAATGACTTCTCTGAGGTAACTCGGCGTAGGGTGAAGAGAAGTTGGACGTGGGACCTCTTTGTCTGATTAAATAGTATGCTTGAATGGCAGGAGAATGCACCGATGAGTGCTGTCTCCCTCGTGCTAATCCATGCCACGCCTTTATATTGTAAGTTATTTGTTTATTATTTATTTATTTAATACCAGATCAGCCTGGTGAGCCTTACATGGTTAATGCCAGAGATATTTTAACAATTGATTATAAAGGGTTAGTCTCGTATATACTATATACTATGTTATAAATTTAAAAAAAGTTAAGATGAAATAAATAATTATAATAATTCTTAATAAAAGATAAAAGTAAGGTTAATAACAAAAAAAATTTAGCTTATTTGCTGATTATATTTATTTTACAGGAGCAAAAAAACATGTAAAGATAAAGAAAAGGGGAGGGGGGTATAAAATATTAAAACAAAATATTCCCTCCTAATCCTGATTCTGTTTCTTAATTACGATTTTAAGATTTGACAGCGTCGGTTATTTTACTATATTGACGATTAATCATCTAAAAGTAGTAAAGTTATAGCGAAGAAAGTCCCATTCACTCTTAATCTAATATATATGAAGTGGAACAAGTACAATATAAGTACGTCAAGAGCAATATTTCTCAGAAGCTTAACTTATGTGAGAGGGGTCGTAGAAGGGGTGCAGGTGTTCCCCCATTCCCAACCATCCCTCCTTTGTATCCTCTGTATTTTTCCCTTCACGGGAGCAGTTTCCTCTCCTTTGTCGTCCCAGCAAGTCCTTCACTTTATTATTCGTGTTTCTCATTGATCTTCGTATGCCTTAAAGATCTATTTAATATGAAATCATTTTATATACTTACTGTATATACGAATCTTAGTGGAACAAATCAGAACGAGAGAATGATTCACACTGATGAATACTAAATCATTCACACACGATACCTTTATATGGCAGTAGAACGAAACCCTCAAACTGGAAAAGTAAAGTCCTTTTTACAGTTCCAAGTGTGAAGGCTAACAAACTATTAAATATTCCATTAATTTTATCTTTAAATTCACATTTTTACCTTGATTTAGATACCGCAGTGCTGTATTATTGCAGGTAACCAACAACTAATTTAAAAATCTGGTGGTTAGTGATGGTTGCGCACCGTTGATGTTTAATGTTTCACTTACCAACCTACTTGGGTAAAGTAATCTTCTCTCGTTTCATAGATTATTTTATTTTATTCACTGTGGGAATACTTCCCGTTACTAATTTTCCAAATGAGCCTTTCAGTTAAAAAATTACCCCATACAAATTTTATAAGTTTTTAGAAAAGTAGTTTAAATAATATTTCCTGTAATTTCTTGTTTCTTTTTTTTTGCAAAAGTATGTTAGAAATATAATAACAGTTTAGAAAAAATTACATTTTGCTCTTAACCATTCATTTAATGTTGAAAACACAAAGAGTGGTTTTATGGAGTTAACCACCCTGTATACTGAGAGGCTTACATATAGGTTAAGTAAATTAAAAAATAATTATTAATAGCTAAGGAGTCATGAAAACATTTATCAGACAAAACGAATCAAACACTGTCTAAAATCGTTGACTTTCCAACTATATATAATGCATTTATATTGTTTTTTTTATTTCCGGAAATGTATTATCAATCTGAAAAAAATATTTCTTCTTATATCCTTTAATCAATTACCAAATCCTATGATGGTTTATATTTCCCCTTGTTTCATTATTAATAAAAATGTTAGATGGTTACCAATTGGAAATAAACAGAATTAAAATTAAAAATGCTTTTGAAGCCTTTTTTTTATTTTTTTTAAATCAGCACAACTATTCTCTAACCTTCCTCTTCCATTCCTGACATTCCTCCGAGGCGCCTGAAAAGAAGATGGCCACGAGATCTCCTTATGTAAAACGTCATCAGAGTGCTACCAATGGGTAGTTTCTCTAAATGCTTGTATCACTTCATAATAACTGAGATCAAATTTACTAAATATATTCGAATGTACAGTCTTAAATAGCAATAAATAAATCAGCATAGTGCTGAGTACTGAAAACATCATTTCGTTGAAAAGTTTATTTCTATATTTTACACGATTTGAATTTAAATGGAGGGCTACATCAAAAAAACGATTCATGAATTTCCACTCCCAGTTACCGACATTTAAAAGGAGCAGTGACCTACAACTTGGGAAACTCAACCTCAACCCGAAGACTGAACCCCAGGCTGCTGCAAAACATGCTTTTATAAATTCTATTATTAATATAATTTCGGTTTTTTTTCTCTCTCTCTTCGTCCTTTTTTTAAACTAACTTTTTTTTATTTATTATTATTAATTATTTGTTTTGGTAGGTCTACGAATGTCATTATATTTGTTATTAACTTTACTTTTCTCTCTTATCAAAACTTATTCTTGTTATCTTTTTTTTATTTGTACGTTGTATCTAGTTAGAGGTGTCTTTCGTACGGGACTATACCCACCCCCATAATTAATTGTTAAAAAAAAAGTAACTGAATCATGTAAGGCCCACTAGGCTGATGTGGTATTAAACAAATAAATTTTTAAAAAATGCAATAATTTGCATATATTGCTAACTCTATATCCCATGAATAGGAAAGTAAAAGTAAAGGAATAAAAGTAAATAAAAAATGCTTACATGTACTCTAGCTGTTTATTAATACCAAAGATTTAAAAAAATTTTTTTAATAATTTATTTATTGTTATTTACAACTGTATACACATATATACAACAAGTAAATTTGCTGTAGGTGCCATAGTGACCTAATAAAAACATTTGGAGAATCTACCCACTGATAGAACTCCAATAATATTTCTAGAGGAGACGATTCGAGGACATCTTCTTTTCAGACGTTTAGGAAGATTATTAGGTAATGAAGGAGAAGCCAGGTTAGAAACAAGTGGATTTGGGAGGTTGAGAAGTTTATTATGGAAGGAACGGTATCTGGTTCTGGCCAAATCGGCAACATATGGAACATTGAGGTCCTGATGGATGAATTGATTTGTGACAAAGTAAGGAGCATTAAGGATTTTACGAAGGATTTTGGACTGTAAGGATTGGATTCTGGAGGAATTTGATGGTTTAGTGGAGCCCCAAAGCTCAACTCCGTATGTCCAGATAGGCCTTATTTGAAAATTAAGTTAACAAATAAATAAGCTGTAAAAACATGCAAGCAAAGTTCGAAACTTTCAATAAATTAAAGGTTTAGAGTATAGTTAATATGTATGTAGTATAGTTAATTAATAGTTGTTATAATTAGATAATAAAAACTATAGCTACTGACATAGATTTGTTATCAACCTAATTAAGAGGGAGCGAATTAACGGAAATTAAAATATTTGAATTCAATTATCTTATTATTATTTCTTTAACTTTATAAATAAAACCGTTGGATGACAAGGGGCCTTGCAAATGTGTTGAGATCCCTCTGGCTTAGAGGCAATTTAAGAAAAAGATCAAGAGAAGCTGGGATCCGATCCGAATTTCCTCAGGGGCACTTTGTCTCAGTTCATCACCCCTTCGGTGGAGAGATTGCTCAGATAAAAATCTTACCTCCCAAATCCATCCTCTAAGCTTCGGGATCCTTCCAGTCGAAGACGGTTCCGGAACGGCTACAAGTCAATCACCTATCGCGTCACAAGTGGAACTCATCGATCAGTCCTGGACTGATTTACATAATACCTATTATTATTTGCCAATGATCTGGGACTGCGTATCGGTTTTTATTAACAAATCTTTAAGTATGTAATTATTTTGTTTTCCAAAATGTATATTGGTAATTACATTCTAATGATTTAGTAATCTATCACAACTCCAGACCATTACATAATGGTATAAAATAACAACTAGTAGTCAATCATTACGTACATACGTACGGAAAAGAGAAAAAAAAATCCCACTCCTTATTTAAGTATTTCAAGTTTCAAAATATTCTGCAATTCTCAAAAACTTTTTGTCAAGAGCAATCTTATTTATCGTGTACTGTACAGGTTACAAATAAAAAAAAATTATGAAATGAAATGTTTCAAATTTTTCAAAATATTAGTTATTACTTTTTGTAAACTCTTACCGCCTACTAAAACGCTAAGCCATTGACCACATTATATATATAAACAAATTTCTTGTTTTTTCTTGTTTTTTTTTTGTTTTTTTTGTGGGATTCATTTTTAAATTATTAACTATCAATCGGAATAATTGAAGGAAAATAGTCTCTGAACTCTGAGAGTGATAAAACATGAATAAAATAAAAATCAAATTGACAATCCACTGACCTTTCTGGAAATTAAAAATAAGATCAAAAGTCCCAAGGAAAAAATACTTCCATAAAGTTATATTTATAATAACAAAGAACTTTAATAAAATGAGCGGTGGAGGAGTATAAAAGAAAAGAAAAACACCCCAAAGAAGAAGCAACTCTCTGGGGAATTTTAAAGATGCTAGAAATTCATTTAAAAAAAAATGTAGAAGTAAATCAGTAAAAAAATGTAATTGTTATGCTTAATGTACAGTTACCTTCACTATATTTAATTTTATAATTAAGGAGTAAATTTTTATATAACACGACTCATTTAGTCGAAAAACGTTAAAAATGTAAGTAAAAGTTTAGGAGTAAATTATCCCATATATTATTATATGGTAGCATATAGCATTAAGTGAACGTTTAATTACTAACTAATTATCAAATTGACTTAATTGTTAAGTATTAGGCTAATCAATCAGTGTTAATTAGTCTGTAGGATTATAGGTTGTCTTTAATCATTGACTATTGTTTTACAGTTGGTAAAAACCAATTGGTCCACTTACCAATACGAAGTATAAAATTAAGGAAAAAATTAAAAATGGTTCTAAAATATATATTTTAATATAGTTATATATCGTATAGTCTTTATACTTTGAATCCCCACTCATTTGGTATATTGTCTTTCTTAATCACTTACATTTATTGTATCCCATTATTTTAACTTTATTTTTCTATCTACGTAAATTTTAATTTTTTTTTATTTATTTGTATTTTATTTTATTTTTTTTTAATATTTCTTTTTCCCTCTATTACGTATATTATCATTTATTGTTTACCTAATTTTAATATTTTTTACTTTAAAATTATTTCAAATGTGACGTACTTAACTGCCATCCCCACTCCTCCCAATACAAACGGTTCACTCTGACTTTGACTTCCGTTAAAACAGGTATGAATTCTATCTCGTTCATTTTCATTTGATTTTATTCTTATCCCTTTTCATCACTTAGTTTGTACTTTCTTTAATATTTCTTCTCTTTATCTGTTAGTATTACCGTTTTAATTTATTGTTTATAACCTTTAATTTTTCTTATTAAATTTTACGTTTCATCGTATACCCTTGTTATTTTCCACTTTTTTTTTTTTGTACTTATGTCAAGTGTTTGTATCTTTTTTTAGCCCTGTCGAAGTCCTGCAACGTGGGGCGAAACATTGACTCAAATAAAAATAGTACACCAATTTACTATTTGAGTTTTATTTGACCGTACCAGGACCAAATACACTCTTATTTACCATACACCATTTATTGATACACACGGTCAATTATCAACCTTCCAGTAGAAATGGTTCTTTATATAATTTATATTATTATGTAGTTTTTAGATGGTGATACAATGAAATTAATATTTTCAATGACAGAAAAAGAAGAGAAAATTAATTACAGACTTGAGGGCTGCTCTTAAAAACCTATTAATTTAGATAGAGACATAATGTAATTAATATTTTTTCAACCGCGAAAAAAGAAAGACATGAGATTCATTAAAAGATTTGTTTTTAAAAGCTTTTAAGATAAAATAAAAATTTTTATTCAAGAAGAGATATATGTAAATATATTCTTATACTACTCTTAAATAAGAGGTTTTCAGATATAGGTGTCAACATGAGGATTCCAAGAATACAAAGAAAGAAAAAGAAGATAAAAAAATTAAAATCAAATTATGTAAATAGTCCCAGATGTAAAAAAAAAAAAGAAAAAAATTCTGAAAAAGGATAAAATCATATATGATCAGCAAGGAAGAAAAAAACATTAGTATAAATTTGTGCCTACTGTGAACAAAGTTATATATAATCAATTAATAAAAAAATCTAAGTATATGCTGATGTATTTTTACATCAACGAAAAAAAATAGTTACTAAAAATGGAAAAAAAAATTTAGTAAAAAAACATTGGACTTAGATTTAATTATTTTTAGACACTAAAACGGAAAAAATAACGCTTTGTTTTATTTTTGTCATAAAAAAAGTAAACACCATCATAATAAGTCCTAATAGTTGATCATAAACAGAGAAGTTTGAATTAATGAATTTTGAAATAAAGTAAATTTTCGTTAATTATAATTAAGTATGTCGTTATTACTAAGTCTTCTGTATTGCAATGGATACACGTTTACTTTGTCAAATTGGCAATTTCATTTATAGCATAATGAACAAACTCTTTTTATTCCTGGTTATTTTATCTTCCTGGAAGATCTCGTTTTGAATAAACTCCAGCTTAGCTTTAGAAGTATATGTAATGATATCCTTCTCGAGTTACCGTGTTCGAATCCCCCTTTTTCCTCAGGACACTAACGAGGACTCTCTTTGCCCAATCAGTTCCGAGCTTTTATTATTTCTTTTTTTTTGCATCGTTAGATGAAAATTCCATGTAATTTCATTCATGGAATTGCTTATCCACGTGCCTTCCCATAGTGATAAAACAAGTTTGTATCATCAAAGTGGAAGAAAACACATTTATTTATTAAATTTTATAGAAATATACAACTGTTGTGAATAATCTGATAACTAATATTCCTACCAGACACTTAAGATTATTCAAGCTGTTTCTGTGTCACCCTTCATTTACTAAAATATTTGAATACATTTAGTGCATAGTAACCATTACAGCTTTCCACTTTGGTGTAGTCAAAATTACAAGTGTTTAGGATCAGTTGGGAATAACTCTTTCTTGGTAAAATCTTGGACCATTGAGTTTTGCCCCAGTCAATGGTCCGAGATTATCGCACTAGTAAATCACATTGTTCACAAAAGCCAAACTAAGACCATTCTTATTTTTCAATTATACAAAGTTAACTGATTCCAATTCCAAAATACAATTAAATATTTTTTTTCTCTCTCTTTTGTTTTCTACGTTCTAACTACATCTTTGAACTATAACCTTTTAAAGCCAACCGTTGTTGATTACTGTCTATTGGTTTTACCACATCACAGCCCGCTTCTACACTACTGCACAGTGTGATGGTCTTCTCTAACTAGCTATATTGATATAGTGCAGTCAATTATCACAGTCGATAAGAGTCCATAATACGTCAAAACGATTAAAGAGACAATCCTTATAATGATCTAGTAATTTGTGAAGTTTATAAACTAACTGACAATGAGATATTACTTATTTTCATTTATTTATATATCTTTAATATGTATTATATATGCAGAGGGGGAGGGAAGATTTGTATAGTAAATATAATCAAAAACAAAATGTGTGCGGAAGATAAGAAAAACAAACAAAAAATTTAATTTAGAAACAAAATACTAACCTAAATTTAACTACAAAAAAAATACATACTTTAAGTTTTAAATATACAAAGGTAAATAAAATTAATTAACTAAAAATTCAATCTGTGGATATTTCATTAGGTAGAAATAAATTAAGAAAAAGAAAAATTTATATTAAAAAAACTGATTGTAGTGTAATTAACTGAAATAAATAAAATATAATCAACATATTCTGTAATTATGAAAGTAGAAAACAATTTTTTTTTTAATTTTTGAAAATTCCTTATTGAACCAAACGGTTTATTTTTTGTCTACCCCACGGGAAGTAGACTATTACATCATTTTCCCTATCGCACTCCAATTCAATTTAACTTTTTCCCTTAGTTGGTCCTGTTGAATATCTTCCAGACAAATACTCGTCAAAAGAGGGTCTCTATCCATGTATTCCATGTTGCATAGAGGACATTGGGAGTCGCTGAAGATTAGAGTGTTGTCATCGCGTTCAATATTGGCTTCCATCTCAAAGCCATTTCTCCTTGCATTTCTCCATCATAATTATCACATCCAGCTCCAACGGGAAATGACATTTGAAAGTACCTTGAGTATACACGTGCTCCAGCTCCCTTGTTAATACAGGACGCAGACTCTGAGGTATAAATGTGTAGCCATTGCTCTATAGGATATAGCTCATAAATTGTTTGTTTTTTTAGTGCAGCAGCTCTAAGCTCGGGTTCAGGTCCATCTTTCTTGATCCGACCACATGCGAGTGTGAGTCACCCGTGGAATTCAGCGGAATCGTGCTTTGGCATGTTGGTGCTTATATTCTACCTTTCCTTAGTTTTCTGTGTCTATCTGATGAAGCATTTTCTCAGCTTTTGAAAGAAAAGTGCGATGTGACCTCAGCCGTTCATTCGGTTTACGATAAGCCAACCAGTGATCCTCTCGTCGCATAAGCTTTTCATACAGACACAGAGCATATTTCTCCCTCCTATTCTGTAGTGGTTCGAGACCTGCTTAGAATTCCATAGCTGCGATGGGAGTGTGTGATTATGTGTAAGGCTAAACGCAAATTAAAACATTTTGACAAATATTGAGAGATTTGAATAATGGTTAATAATTAAGGAATGGAAATAGAAATTTAAAACAAACTTTGAAATAAATACGAAAACAAGTCAATGAGACTCTTAGTTTAATAGTTTCGTTACTTTAAAAAAAATCATAATAAATCTTTATATATATTATAAAATATTTTTTTTGTTTTGAAGACCAGGATCCGAAAAACTGAGTATATACATGAATTAGAGCTTTAGGTTAATTTGGGCAAATAAAAATGCTTTCTGGTAAATTGTCAGACCCATTCAATGTCTACTTATAGATGAAACGAAGATGGCAGCTTAACAATACTTTCTCCCTTTTTACCCATCTATTGAAATTTTGTAAAATAAATGTAATTATTAGACAAATTATAAACTAACCAATATGATGATCTTATAATCTGATACATGTTTGTGTTGCCAAGGTCTGCTGAAACGTCGTCTTACCTAAAGTATATTTCTCTACAATTAAAAGTTTGCTAAATTTTCACCAACCCTGATTATATATTGATCATTATATCCAACATTTCATGTATGGTTATATTTAACTCAGTTGTAATTTTAAACATACTATGACATTTACTTTATTTATTGATTAGGGAGTTTCGCAGTTGGTTGTGGATAGGATTGCTATTGAAGGAGAGTACTGCTTTATACTCAACAGCTCTATAGAGTAAATCAAGTTTCAAAGCCAAATAGACTGCTTTGATCGGACACAACAAAGTAAGCCTCTAAACTTCCTTCACGTTTAGTACGGTTGACATTACCCAAAACAGAAGAAGTCAACGTCTTTCATTAATATTTCTATGCTATGTAAAGAAACTTTTCTTTAAAGAACATTTATTAGAAAAACTACCACACTGTAACTTCATTTTCCTAAACTTCTTTCACGGTACATAGAAAGTTGTGTGATGGTTCTCAATATTCTCGTATACTTTGAAAAGTAACCATAGTTTTGTTGCCTTAGTTGTTTTACATAAAGGCACACAAAAATAAAAATAGAATACGACGTCGCATAGTATATTTGACAAGACAGAAAAAAAAGTTAAGTAATGTTAATATGGTATTATTGTCGTTTAATTTAGAAACCCGATCATATATGTTTGAATCAATATAGATACAGGATTAATTTTTTATTTTATTTTTAAAACTAAGATTTTTAATGTGTGCCAACAGAAGGAAAACGCTAGCCGCCATAATGGTTTCATATATGACGTCATTTAGACATAAACAAACAACACAGATTTAGAGATTTACACTTTTTAGCTGATTTTAAGTTTTGTATTTTACTGTTAAAAGAATTTTTTTTTTTTTAAATACAACCATGAAAAACGATTTTATGAAAGCAGGAAGTAGAATTTTGCCTAGAATTAATGCTTCAACGTTAGCAACTTGTTTTGCGAAAAACCCGAATTTCTATTTTACAGAGTTTAGAAATCTTGATGGTCAGCAGTCTGGTTTCATATTATTTTTTCAAATAATAATTATTAAACAAATAATTAACAAAAACCAATTCAGTTCATATTATTTATTATTTTTTCACTGACCCCATTATTTTGTATCGAACATAATTCTCCATATAGTTTTCCAACTGGAAGGCGAAATCAACATGTTTACTTTAAATAGCCTTTCGGAATAAACATAAACTTTTATGAATTTACATTTTTTATCCTCTATCATACTTGCATCCAAGTGATATTCACAAAAATATAATGTACTATTTAGACACTAATAATTTTGGATCCCGTTTAGCTTCAAATATTTCTTTTTTTGGCACGTAGATGAACAAATTTTGTGAAGTCTTTATTGGAGTATTTTTGCTATTAGGTACTGTTCAAGAACTCATACTGCTCAAGAAATAAGGAATATAACTCATATTGGATACTTTCTTAAATAACAAAGAAAACTAAAAAAATGAAATAAATTAAAAAAGCATTAGAACAGAGTAGAGTAGCCTAGCGTAGTTCCAGACTAGCACTAGAAATAGCGATTTCATAAAGAAAAAAATAAAATAAAATCAGGGATATTATCATTATCAAATAAGTGATATAAGACACTTTCCAAAAAAAAACGTAAAATACTAGATTATTGTCAATTATTTCGTTCATGATTATATTTAACTCAATAGTTATTGAAAAAATATATGCAAATGATTTTACTTTCTCACAGCCGAAGGCAGGAAAAGTGTTTTATTGAAAAAAAATTATGTCATCAGAATCAAAAAGTTTCACTCGAACTTTACGTTTTAGACATCAAGGATGAAATTTTGTTATGTATTTGTCTTTCAGTAATAAAAAATCAAATTTATATTAGGATGTAATCGACCGAACTCCAATTCTGGTTTGATGAAAATTTTTGGGCATTCTGCTGGTTGGTGCCCAGTATCATATATAGTTTATCAAATTCAGTTAACTACTTTATCTTACTCATGCGGAAACGTATTTTCCACGAGACATCTATATTTTAAAAACAGCCCATCTGATGTGACCTAAATTTAGGACAAAGTTGGAGAATAGTGTAAAAGGGTTCTAGCATAAATTTATTTAGATTTTCCTTACTTCGTTAGTGGTCGTACGAAACCGATATCGGTTATTTATGGGAGATACACGTCTAAGATGTGCAACTTGTCGATAAAATCGACTCATCGAGGTCCACTGTATCATTGATTTTACCCTTTTTTTCTCCCATTTTCTCCTAAATGGCTCGAAAAATTTCCATTATATTCTTCGTAACAATGATCAAGTGATAATAGCCTGTACGGACTTAAATGCTGAATTTTCAAAATGCTTCTTGAAATTTATTTTTCTTTTCTTTATTCCAAATAATTTATAATTTCTTATTTATAGCAGATATTAAATAAATATAAAATATGGAAGAATGAAATAAATAACTTAAAATAAAAAGAGAAAATGTATATTTTCGTGTTTCCACGATGTTATTATGATAGTCATAACTCTAATAGTACGATAATAGTACGATTGTCATAACTCCCACGGAAATATAAAAACGTAGTAATACTAGTACCTTTTTCTTTTGTGTGTTTGACCAATTAATAGTAATCTAGTAAGAATTAGTGAGCAAGAGAAGTTATCAATTTGGAAACGACTGATGATAGGGTTGTTTAGTACCAAAAGCAAGGTTGTGAGTGTAATACCCGCGCTGCTCGATGTTTTATTTTATAACAAAATATTACTATTCATATTTTTTTACTTTGAGGTGGATAATCAGGTGCTTCTCTATGAACTTCTATATAATTTCAATTTTAAATCGTATTCAATGTAATTATCTTAAACAAATTACTATAAATTTTATTTCCTCACTGAACTACTTCAACTCAAAAAGTTTTTATATCTCAGTCCACTCTTTTTCTACTCCTTATTTTTAATTAGAGCCCCTATCATTTTAGGAGTTATTTTTTTGGATACAAATTACTTTTCAATGGTTTAAATAATCCCCATTTATGATATTAGTTAAATAATACAGGACTAGACTATTCAGTTTTCATGTACTTCTTGATTGTAAAGCTACTAACATATATAATTAGGGGTGATATACTTGATGTTTATCCAGACCATCCTATTGAACGTGGGGCTGATTCCAATAAAGGTAATAGGTGAGGCTGTATTGCTAATGGGTAAGCCTATAATCCGATTATTATGTTGAGACTGATATAACTCTGTCAGGCAGCGGAGGTTGAGGATTTCGGTTTATAGCTGTTTATAGCTCTAGCATATCTCGCCAAAACAGGCACATATATTGAGTTCGTGATATAGAGGTGAACTTAAAAAGTAGTTTCTATTTTTAAAAAAATATATACATAATATAATTTATTCTTTATCATTCCTAGATTCAACTTATGTGATCCATAAACCCATCAATGAAATATCTTCTTCCAACGTCTTTTCACCATTGGCTTGTATTATACTTTTTTGTTTTTGTAGTTTAGGGTGGGTTTTTAAATGTTCTTCAATCTTTATAGGTCAGTTTGGTCAGTTAATGAGTGTTTTCTATACTTGAGGCGGTATTTTTATAATGGTAGGTTGTATAAAGATGATGTGATAAGGATCGAGGCCTAAGGTTGTATATAGCCAGCAATAAAGATGATGTGATAAGGATCGAGGCCTAAGGTTGTATATAGCCAGCCATAAAGATGATGTGATAAGGATCGAGGCCTAAGGTTGTATAGAGCAGATGATGTGATAAGGATCGAGGCCTAAGGTTGTATATAGCCAGCAATAAAGATGATGTGATAAGGATCGAGGCCTAAGGTTGTATATAGCCAGCCATAAAGATGATGTGATAAGGATCGAGGCCTAAGGTTGTATAGAGCCAGCCATAAAGATGATGTGATAAGGATCGAGGCCTAAGGTTGTATATAGCCAGCCATAAAGATGATGTGATAAGGATCGAGGCCTATGCTAGTACTGATGCAATGAGGAATGACAGTACTGAAAAAGACCTTCGTTCAGCAAAGGAACCGACAGTGAGTGAAGACTTTTTCTAACTTTTGAAATCCCTAATCTGCAGGTTACTACGCTATTCTTACTACTGTGGGAGGTCAAGGCCGGATTCGAACCAGCGTCGCTGCGGTAATGATGTTGCCAAAGTAAAGGGAGTTAAGCCTTGGCTACAGACAGCCCAAGTCACCAATGGAGCAAACTTATTTCTGTTAGATTTTGAATAGCTCAATAATTTTATATAAATGATATAGTTTATATACTTTTCTTCTTGATAATTAATCCAAAGTAATTTTTAAATTACTTATTCCTTGATTTTTCGCCAAAAAAATAGTAAGCGTCCCAATAACATCAGAATGGCGAATAAACGATGGTACATAAAATAAATTGTTGTAACTTTATTTTCTTCGTCTGTTATAATAATTTGTTTAATTACACCTTAATGTCTTTAGAAACACATTTTTAGAAGAAGCATTATCAGCATTTTTATTTCAATTAGTTTATAATTAGTAAAATAATAGAAGATTGGGCTATTTTTTTTTGTATTGTATTTCTGCGCTATTATATTAAGCAGTTTAATATAATAAGCGATCGTGATTTAAATTCTTGACCCCGTTTTTGCCTTGGTTCTTCAGCAAAGAGGTCGGAACAGTCCATTTAGCTTGTGTAATGCCGGAGAAGGCATTTGTGGTATGTGGCGTGAAGTTAACCCCCTCCCCTTTCCTCTGATTCGCTCAATGGTTACGAATGAATAAATGGTTTAAATCTCTTTGATGAGGGCTACTTTTACAGCCCTCTGAGTTAATGCTTTATTAATAATAATAATATTTTTATTATTAAAAATAGACCTGCTTAGCAATTAATTTTTATGAAGCCACTAGTTATTTATAAAGAATTTTTTTTCCTCACTCTTCTACATTTTATTATTTTAACCATTATATTTATAAATATTATATACAATAGTAAACAAAACTCCTTTCTTTTGTTTATAATATGTATACATATGATGTTTAAATTAATAAAATTTAAAACGGTGAGAAAAAAAGAAAGAAATCTTGTTGGCTACGGATGTTCATATATTTGTTTAAATAGTCATAAGAATACGAGAAAGAATCAACAATAGTGTTCCCTAATTAAAATAATATATCAACCTGTTATCGTAACCAATTAACATTAAATTGTAAAATAATGTCATTGCTTATTTCTTTTTTCGTACCTCCATTAAAATAAAATTAGTACTTCATACATATGTAATACATGAAATGTAATATATATACTTTACTGAGTCTTCTCCCTTTGATTGCCTTGTGGCATTATAAGGTGTTGATGTCAGTCCAGCTAAGGTGGTATAGTCTAGCTATAGCCTACAGCCATGAAATTAATGGAATATTGTTATAATATAAATAATGCTTATTTCGTGCTTTATGTTAAAATAAATTGGATAGGTCCCTATAAATCTTCTCCGAAACCTAATTCACGATAAAGATAACGTTATTTTGAGTATTAATCACGAGTCAATTATTTTACATAATTTTTAACTCATTAGACGCTACGTTTTGAAAATGGTGCAGATCGTATATATTTAGGACTGGTAAAGATTTTTTTTCTGAGCTAGATTATACAAGAAGTAGGATTCCAAGGAACAGTAGAAAAACAAAATCCAATCAAGAACGGATCGATCGGACAGTTACAGTTTTGATGTTTAATCAGCACTACATTGATTTTTCCCTCTTAAATAAAAGATTGCGTTTTCAATCGGAATTCTATAAATAAAATCAAAACTGATTACTGGAATGAAAACAGTATGTCGACATAAATAAATACATTTTTGATTTTTAACTGTAATAGTTTTCTTGTTTATTGCTAAGTACAATAATTTATATTCCTTATTATATTTAATGATTTAATCAATTACATTTATATACATTTTGCAAAAGAATATAAATTTTAATAAATGTAATATTCATACTGTGACAGATTGATTTTGAATTTTATTTGTACTATAATTAAATTTAATGAACCTCAAATTAATTATTTTATTTTAATAAAAAGCGATAAAAATATTGGTAAATCGGAAAGCCTTACAGAACTATTATTTTAGATTCTATATTGTGGATAATTTTAGTGACCCGAAATCTCCCAAATCATTTAATTATTTTCATATGCGAAACATATATGCTTTTTCTACCATGATATAAAATATGTTGTGGATATATACAATATTGTACTTTGCCTACATTTTATAGGATTCAAAATGTATTGATTTACTAGTTATAAGTTTGCTCTGTCATGAGCAGGCCAATGCAGATGAGCAACAAATCTTTTTAAATAGCAAAGTTTTTTTTTTTATTCCATGTATTATATCATGAATACCTAGTCATAAGATAAACCCACTGTTTTGACTGGAACTTCCTCAAATTTTCAGATCTGAAGGAATGAGATCCAAGTCTAGGTTTTAAGATATGAAAAGGGGTTTAGTTATAGAGAAAGTGGTCTTGAGAAAAACTAATATATTAAAATAAAACGAAATAACTGGTGAAAAGGGGGAGGCCGACAAGAATACAATTATGTTAGTTTGGTGAGTAAGAATTTAGATGGGAAAAAAATTGGTCTATTGGTGAGATGTGAATGTGATGTGGTAAGGGTCGCCATTTGTTTTGTAGAAAAGTTCTTACTTGTCACTTGGTACTTGCTTTCTGTCCCTTATGTTATGGGTCACCTGATGGATGGTGTGCGCCTGCTGCTCAACCGAGAAAGGTGGCCATGCTCTGCACTGCGCCTTCTTCCACGCTCGGTGCTGATTTCTTAATCAGACATCACTTAGTTGGCCATGGTACCAAAAAGAAGAAGACGCTCGCTCAACACTCAACAGCACGCGACCAGTCCAGCGTTCGCCATCTTTGCTTCTAATTCTCCGCTTACTCCCTAGGTGGTGCTGGGATTACATGGATATCATGGCGCCCCCCTCTAATCCTGATGAATATAAATTCTAGTGATATAACAAACTAAAGAACGATACTCCCATGGACTGAACACCCACTAATTGTTTAATGGCAGGTTTATAGGTATAAGGACATATTAACCATTTCTATCAAAGTTATTTTTTACATTACTTGTTCCCTTTAGTATTTAATCCACATCTTCATAATATTACTACGGTTAGAAAATAAATCAATATACAAAATAGGACTTGAAATGCTTAACAAAGAACAGAAAGCCTTCAGTTTGTGAATTCCTCCAAACTTGTTATAACGAATGATACAAAATCAGAATTGTATATGGCTGTGGATGAGTAGAGTACAAACATACATTTTTGTATATAACAATTTATTCAAAAGGTTTTACTTATAATTTATGCAAATTATTCGCAAAGTTTTAAAGTTTAATTGTATTCATAAACTTAAATGAAGTACGAGCTATAAATATGAAAATCTATAAAGAGTAGTTAACTTATGTTACCGAACGGCACGCTCGACCGACATGACCCGCATTACCTATCTGCTTTGCCTTAGTCGCAGTCAGTTTAAGGGGCCAAATGGATTTAATATGTAGGTACACATATGTACTAATACAATATAGGTATATAAAAAATATATGTGGTACCAGGCTGATATGATAATTTTAATTGATGTATCCAGAAATATTTTTTATATTCAAAGCACTTGAAATGTCTCATATTCAAAAAAATTTTGTTTGATACATATATTATAGAAATAAAATTTTATGTGGAATTCTTTTTACATCTAAAAATTAAATTACTTTTGTCTTCCATATCTATTTATTGATTTTTAAAAAGGTTTCTATGATTTTTTTTTAAATCACATGGTAGGTCATTGAATGATTTTTTTTCCCCTGCGTTATACCAATTTCTATGTATTAAATCAATATTTTTTTATTTATTATAGATATTATATTTATTACTTGAGCGAGCGTTTATCGCTTGAATTTGTTTTCAGTTTAATTTCCTTTGGTATTTTTATTATTGATATTTTAAAAAACAAAGACTCCAAATTTTAATTTCTGGAAAAGAAGTGATTTAGAGGTTTCTTGTTTTCGTTTTTCACCGGATTTAAAGTTTTATTAATTGTTCCACCCCTTACCAATTTTCTATTATGGAAGACAGATTAAGACAACGTGAAATTGTGCTTATTATAT
>NW_027107635.1:419929-424203 GCF_000696795.3 Halyomorpha halys | reverse complement strand
TATAAAATTTCTCAATCTTAGAAATGTGGGAATTAACCTTCGAGATATTTTCGTTATTTCTTGTGATTTCTAATTCTATTTTAGTTTTTTATCAATATGCATTCCTAAATATTTTACGTGGTCGCTTCTTTCTAAGTATATTAAACGATTATATATGAGTATATATTACGATATATATTAGCATTTTTATTGGTATTGATTTTAATTTCATCTGATTGATCACATCTTGTAATTGAATACGGAGTAAATTGTGTTTTATTGATGATTAATGTTAATTTAAACTGATTCGGCCATTCGATGATTTGATGGTTTTTAAGTCAGCTTCTGTTTTTTTTATAATTTATTGTTTTCATATTTTGAAACATTATATGATGCTGTCTGTTATTTATTGTAAAGACTGTTGAGGCATAAATGATCATATTAATGAAAATAAAAAAAAAATCATTAAGAGTATATTTATCAGTCTACATCTGCATTAAATATATATTACATATAAAAATTACATTAAACTTAAATGTGCGCGAATCTGTCTATTTTGTTTATTTTTTTATAAATATTCAAACACAATGAGGGTCCAAGACTAAGGACAGAAAAGGGATGTTGATAGCGGGCATTATATTCAGGAGAGCTGGAATCCTTAATCTGAGATGTTTGCTTTACAAAAGGCTAATTAGTCCGGAGCCAACTTTTAACACTTTTCTTTTCCCCCGGTCCACTCCAGTCAGCTCATTTCCCGCTTCTACTCGAGTCAGCGCCTTCGGCTTTTAAATTGGACGGAGGGGAAGGGGAAGGGTTAGGGGTAGCGAAATGGAAATCAGTTGAGACGTTAGGATTTCGTTTATTGCATTCTTTAGATGGATCTGTTTCTTACATCGGTTTTTTTTTCTCCTTTTCTTTCTGAAATGCAAATGGAACCATTATCGGAGGCCGTGGGCCGACGGCTGTAAACATCTCCCTCACAATAACAAATTGATTCTTAACGCTCTAACTCTTTGAGAAAAGGATAAGGCTTTAGATGGAAATTTTATTATAACAAGTCCTTCTACCACATCTCCAATCGCCTTGAAAAAATCTTGCGATTTGGACTTAAACTTCTGCGCACAATAAATAGTTTTTAAATATTTTTCTTTTTAACTTTACCCAGATATATTCATTTTTCTTACTTAATTATTTAAAAATTTATTTATTGATATTTACAACTGTGCATAAATACATCAAGTAAATTTGAGGAAATCATAATGGTATGGTAGAAGCATGTAGAGAAACTACCCAATGGTAGCACTCTAAAAACATTTTTACAATATAAGGTCTCGAGGCCATCTTTTTATATATAATATATGGAACTGGTAGAAATTTATGAAATCACCATCCGCCTTAGAACCACGATTAACTAGTAACGAAGCAGCATAAAAAAGAAAACTGAATTTCTTTAAGTTTTTATTTTTTTTTATTTTAATTTATTTATTGATATTTACAGCTGTGCATAAATACATCAAGTAAATTTGAGGAAATCATAATGGTATGGTACAAGCATGTAGAGATATTATCCATTGGTAGCACTCTAATAACATTTTTACAATATAAGGTCTCGTGGCCATTTTCTTATCAGACGCCTCGGAGGATTGATAAAAGAGGAAGCAAGATTAGAAACTAATGGGTTTTGAGTGGTTAGGGAGTTTGTAATAGAAGGATTGATATCTGGTTCGGGCTAGTTCGATTACAAATGGAAGATTAAGGTCTTTGTGGATGATTTTATTTGTGACAAACTAAGGAGAATTTAGGATTTTACGAAGGATTTTGGATACGTACTTAAATTTAATTTTCATTTTCTTATATATCAAATTGTCTGTCATTATTTAATCTGTTTTTATTATATCGATTTGTTTTTATTTATAGATATCATATTTTAGTCATGATAGTATTATTTTATTTATTGTTTATTATTATATCTTCTTCTTTTTTCCTTTATTCTAATCTATATATAGTATGAATGAATACTTAGAACAGTATACGTATTTCCTATTATAGTGATAGCTTGTATTAATAATTACAATAGAACCATTTAAGAACATACCAATTAATGAAGTGAGATTGTGCCACGTGAGGCAGCAATAGCCATTATTATTTAGCAAATTATTGCTCTATAATAGTTTTTAGCTATTGGTTCTTTCCACTTACCACGGCGCTATAATATATTTATGAAATCGATATTTATGTTTTCACTAGAGGCCGGGTTTTTTAAGCTGTTATCAATCGAAAAATTTGCAATATAAAATCCAAAATGTGCAAATTTGTGCAGTAAAAACCAATGATTTAATAATTTTCAATATTAAAGCATAGATAGCTTATCAATATAAGCTTGCTAAGTTCTCATAACTAAAAAGTATGACCGAAAAATGAAAATCCCACTAACTGCTAGAAAGTGACAACAAATAATAAGCAGAGTAGGAATTCAAGTCAAAACAATAACAATGAAAGTTTTTTATAAAAATGAAGCTTATTATAGAAACTTTTTTAGTCAACAAAGACTACCGAATAATACTATCATAATATATAATATAAAATCTTGTTCCTTTCTTTTGTTTTAAATTTAATTCCTCATTGATTATATAAGGCATTGCCTCCCCTTATATGTTTTATTCTAAAATATAAAATTAATGAGAGAAAAAATAATAACATAAATAAATACTGTCATACGTATACATACGTGTATAATATAGGAAATTTTGTTCAAGCATTCAATGCCATGATATTAAAATTAAAATAATCCTATTTAGACTAAAAAGTGGAAACCATGCAATTTATGTATCAAATATAAAAATCGTGCAATGTAGTTCGAAAATAGCAAAACGGGCAATTTTAAATTTCAACTTAACCATTCCATAGATTGTGAATTAAATAATCATTAAGTTTAAAATATATTATGCAACTAAATAAAATATGCAATAACATTGAAATCGCGTCTCTATTTATGATTTTTTTAATGCCTAGATTTAGATCGCTCTATAGAGAGATTTTGATTTGTCTCACCTTCCGCTGTTCGTGAAAATTTGCTTGCTGCTGGGATAGGCATAATTTAGTTTGTATTATAGATCATTTAACTTAATATTACATTGATTTTTTTATTTATATCAATTTACTAACGATTGCGTAGATTAAACTCAAAATAAGCAATTTGTGCAATAAAACCAACATCTGCAATTCCGTGCTGTATAAAACTATATCAATAAAATGTCCTTTTTATGATTCGAATTTGATATTGGGCTGAATTTGAAGCTAGCAAACAAAACATGAAAATCCACAAAAAAAGAAAAAAACGGGTTTCACTTTATCTGCACAGTCTTATACCCTCTATAAGTTCAATTCAAGAGGGTATGGCTAATAAAATAAAAATCATCTTTCTCCTGAAAATCCTGTCGCTCTCATTATGGTAAAAAAAAATTAAATCCGTCTTCATAAAAACTCGGAGTTGCAAGAATATTGAATTCCTGGAAGAACTTCTTCGAAAGGATCCCTATTTTGAACTAATCTTTTTTTTTTTTTTTTTTTAATGGACAAGTGTCCCAAAGAACTTAAGCCACCAATCCTAATAATATATTAGTTTATTTTCCTTATCTTTTTTTTCTACATTCATCATATATTATTTGTCTATAAGGATAAATGATACAACCTAAATGTAAATGTATTTCATGGTACATATTTTCCATAGTGATAAGTTATTACGTGCTAGAAATATCAATTCCTTTATTCAACTGATTATTTTTCCTCAACTGTACGTTAAAGGAATCATTCCATTATTAACAATAATGTAGTTTATTAAGTGTTTATTGATTGTCTTACATAGAATAAGCCGGAAAATCTTTTTCATAATGAATAAATAATGGACTGTGAAGTGAATAGAAGCTAAGTAAGAGCTTAGAAAGAAACTTCTACAGTCTTAACTTCAATAGCTTGTCTGGGTCTAATCGCATCAATCGAACTTACCAAGTAACTTTTTTTCATTTTTTTTTTTTGCAATAAATTTTTGTTTGGATCATCGGCGATTGAAACACTCCCTTAAGGAAAATAAGAATTTAAAATTTAATTATTTGTTATCATGTTATTCCCTTCTATAATTAATGTACCTTTTAGTTGCGATCATATTATTTTATCTAAAACTTTCCACTTAAGTTTTAACTACAAGAAAACCTAAAAATAAAACTTTTTCAATTAATTATCTGTCAAAATTTATTTATTTTTTAAAATAATTTATTTATTGTTATTTACAACGGTAT
>NW_027107635.1:406947-419834 GCF_000696795.3 Halyomorpha halys | reverse complement strand
GCCTAGAAGGATTATTAGGTAATGGAGGAGAAGCCAGGTTAGAAACAAGTTGATTTGGGTGGTTGAAAAGTTTATCATGAAAAAAAACGGTATTTGGTTCTGGCCAAATCGGCAACATATGGAACATTGAGGTCCTGATGGATGACTTGATTTTTGACAAAGTAAGGAGCATTAAGGATTTTACGAAGGATTTTGGACTGTAAGGAATGGATTCTGGAGGAATTTGATGGTTTAGTGGAGCCCCAGAGCTCAACTCCGTATGTCCAGATAGGCCTCATAATAGTCATGTAGATCAATCTTTTGTAATGGATTGGCAATTTAGACCGTTTGTCTAGTAAATGATGCAGTAGTCGGAATCTACAAGCAGTTTCTTGTATTTTTAGTCTTGTATGAGGATTCCATGTCAGTCGTTTCTTTTTCCATGTCGAGATGTAGATCTAATTAACGGATCTGTTCGACAGGAATAAGTGGGGTATTATTAAAGGATACTGTAGGGCAAGACAATATTTATTAAAATTTTAATTTTGGAAGAATTGTGTAAAACGTTTTAACTAGAATAACTATCCACAATAATTAAATTACATTTATGCGTTTTCCTGATTTAAACGATCAATTTAAATTTTCAGAGTTCAACGGATTCCACAATAAGATAAATTTCGTGTTTAATTTGTTTCCCTTATTTTCTGCATGAAATTTAAAAATTTAAATATTTTAGTTCATTTAGTCATGTGAGGTAGTATTTAATAATTTACGTGTCGTAAAAAACCTGACCTTGAGGCGTTTTTTAAAGCTCTATTTGTTCACGAGGAGTTGCTGCACAACTCTATTATCATATATGTGAGGTTTGAAAAATTGTTGTGATGACAAAGTATAATAGTGTTAAATTTATTGTAATTAAAAGTTTTAATACTTATGTTAAGAGTGACAATTTAGTGGTAATTTGGACTGAAATTGGTGACTTGGGCAGAATAACCTGCAAAAAGTTTTTAAATTATTGATGTAGCTTAAATTTGTATTTAAGATTGTCATTGTGGATGGCTGAATTGGCCGAAACTTTGGACTTAAAGAGTGTCTTGAGGCTTAAATTTGATATAATTTATTTTATTTAAACAATCATAATCAGTCTTAGTCTCAAGAAAGTTGAAAAGATTATATATAAAGTAATTCCAAGTGTTTTTTAAAAATGAAAGATGCCTTGTAAAACACATCGAATGATCCTAAGGCGATATTTAAAGATCTATTTAAATTGACACTATTATCATATCATATATGTGAGGTTAGCCTCAAGTAAGTTAATACCTCAGAAACGCGTTTGAAAACTGGGACTGTCCTTGCCTCATTTGTTCCTTGTATTACTTTACTACAATTAAGCTATGATATGATTCTATTAAGGTAAGTTATGGCATTGAAGCAAATAAGGGTTTTTTGGTTACTTTTATTTTAAAAAAGACAGGTATTAATTGTAAGGAATAATTTCTCTAGTGTCCCATTTTAGTGATGAACGATATACTTAAATGTTAAATATTTATAAATACCTATCGATTAAACATAATATAAGATAAGTGATTTTCAGTAACCCTCGACTATCACCGTGACATTTAATTTCGTATTCCGCAAAGACTAAATTACTCACTGTTGTCCAACTTTTCCGTGTAAGCTTTGGTCCTACATTTCTCTTGGTTTTCCTTTTGTTTTGTCAGTGATATTTAATTAACGTGTACCGCATTCAGTTTTAATTAGTTTTAGAAAACGTATCATGACCAAAAAAGATCTGACAATGTACGTTCTCTTTGTGAGCTTGAAAGTTGGCAGTCGTATATTCAAACAAATATGTGTACCTTTGGCGGAAAGAGAGACTGATTTTAATCCAAATTCCAACAAAAAGAAAGGTTTGTTTCTAAGTTTTAATGATAGTTCATCTATATGTATATATTATTTCTCCCTCACTATTATTTTCCTTTGATGCTCCTTAACATCGAGTAAAATATTGCCATCTGATTGTAAAACTAAACGACCCGTCTTTAACAAGCTTATCAGCACAATTTGGCAACAATATCTTCGGTTGCATTTGCTTCAATACGTTTATGTAAGAAATTAATTATATAAAATAAATAACTCTATACCGCTATAGCCCATGAAAGGTGTAGTGTACTGTAACTATTATTATTTATTAAATATTATTATTTATTATATATTTATCACCCTACTCTGCCTATTATGCAATACGGGTGTTCGCAGCAGTTGGTACAACTCATAGCTGCATATGACATTCACATAGCTGTGCACACAGCTTGCTATTGTTACAAAATAAATCTTGCTCTCCTCCTGAGGTCTTGCTTGCTGGTGTAGCTTATTCTCTCCTGCCCAGAGAGAAGTGAGTAGAGCCCACAGCGTCCTTCCACCACAAAGTGTGTGGTGTACTGTAACTAAACCAACGGTTGTGCAATGAGGTAATTTGGTCGAAATCACGCTCGACCACCAGATTTTTCCCCAATCAAGAGAGGCTGTATCCCCCCACCGTAAACCCTCAAATAATCTTTCCCACCTTAAATAATCCTCTCCTCCTTAAATCCCAACTGTTTGGCTCCCGCACGCACAGAGTTCACTCATAGATACAGTAACAGAGTAAATCATTATCTAGCACTGCCAGATTCGAACGCGAGTCCTTGGAGTTACTCGTACAGTGCTTTATCATTGAGCCACCCCGCTCTCCAAATCAATGATAAACATAAATAAATAATGATAGAACTTGTCATTGTAATATCTATTAAAAATTCATAGGAATTTAGAAAACAGTTTCGCTGTTTTTTTTCAAGGTCTTGTAGTTGATGTATTTGAAGCACTAACTAGAACAACGGTAAAAAAGACGATCTTAATTTTTTTAATATTTATTTCCTTTTCTTTGAACTTTTCTTCCTTTTCTTTTATTATTTTGAATAAAAGTTGGTATTATATTCAATTAAATGTTCTGCTTTTTATAAAATGCATGATTAAAAAACTACAAATGTTGCAGTATGTTAATAGTAAGTCAGATACCAATAAATAGTAAGAAGTAGTCTGATGTCACAATAAAACAGTTATTATAACTATAATTACATTTATTAAATAAATCAAAAATTTGTATCCTTTTTTGTCTCAAAACTTTTTATTTTTCACCAGTCCAACGTTTCGGCCATTTTAGCCCTCCTCAAGGACATCTTCAATTATAATTTCTTCCTCACATTAATTTAAAGATACTTTGCAGGCTATTCTGCCCAGGTCATTTCCTTTATTATAGGATACTTTATTTTATATTTATTATAATACTTGACTCCCTGGGAATCATTCACCACCACATGCATGGAAATTAATGAGTGGGGGAGTTATCCAGAGGAGGGATCTTATTTGTTGTTTTATTTATCTATTTACTACTTTGTTATTTTTTATATTTTTATATTCTAATATTTGTTATATAGGGAAATTTGTTGATAAAATGAAATAAGGGTTGTAAAATGGAGGGGAAAGAAAAAAAAAAAGGAATAAATTGAAAAGCTTGTATTTAGTTTGTAGACTGATATTAATTGTAAAATAATACTGTGGGAAAAAAAATGTTATCTTTTTATTATATTGTATCATATCAAAAAAATGTAATTTATAAATTTATATATGTCCGATCACGGATTGATCAGTATGCTGTGTAATGTAGCAACCCGATGTATTTG
Source organism: Halyomorpha halys (assembly GCF_000696795.3). NCBI lineage: Eukaryota > Metazoa > Arthropoda > Insecta > Hemiptera > Pentatomidae > Halyomorpha > Halyomorpha halys. The sequence continues at coordinate 416,133 of NW_027107635.1, read as the reverse complement.
GGCAGCAAAATTGAATAAATTTCTTTCTCCGTGTAAAAGCCTATTTTTTTTTTTATAATTTAAAATCATAATTATTTAACTCAATACCATAAAATGCTTGTTATATGGTTGTTCATTTGTTGTGGATAATCTTGTATAAGAAGAGTTAAATACTTATGATTTTAAATTATAAAAAAAATAGGCTTTTAACTTATAATAAAGGAAATGACCTGGACAGAATAGCCTGCAAAAGTAACTTAAATTAATGTGAAGAAGAAATTATAATTGAAGATGTCCTTGAGGATGGCTAAAACGGCCGAAACGTTGGACTGGTGAAAAATAAAAAGTGTTGAGACAAAAAAGGATACAAATTTTTGATTTATTTAATAAATAATTACCTTGTCCCAAGAAATTGAAATAATATAATTAATATAATTACATTATTATTTAGCAAATAAATTGACCTAAACGACGTCTTATTTTAACCAGTTCGAATCATATTCAAGATAAAAATGTACTTATATTTATTTTTATCGAGGTAGCCTCACCTTTCTATTCTGCTCTTTAAATAAAACGGCGGGAAAACATCTCGGACGAATCGCGACTTCAAAGCCACTTTTTAAGGAAGATGAAGCTGAACTGATTATGTCTTCCGAGAAAGAAGATATCAAGTCCAAGTCCTTAAGGAGTAATTAGGTCGGAAAAAAGTTTCCTTGAAGCAGCCCTCTTTACTCGTTATTATATTCTTGAATCACAAAACACTCGCCCCATCTCCACCCTCTACCCTCGGCGAGCCTAGGAAATACTGCAATTTAGAAATTTAATAATTAATGGACCCTCTGCTCCTCAATATCTTCCCAGATTAAGGAAAATGACTTTTTTTTCCTATAAGACAAAATTTTCTTTGTAAATATTTTCTAGTAAGGAATTTTATTTACAATATCCATATAATTTTTCTGAGAACTGTATTTAACCTTTTTTTTTCTATATATTGTTGATTACCCTTTCACAGTTATTACACATACCCCAGTTACTGTTAACTTTAAAATATCGAAAAGTAATTTTCTATGATATATTCATTACAAGATTTTTTTTCTCATTTTTTCGTTTTTGGAGGATTAACATACATTCCAACAACACCCATCACCTTTGCCCTTTGTCGTAAGCCTGCCGACTGCCCTACAGTATACTTTAATAATGTTGCTCTTACCCATGTGGAACAGATCTGCTACCTTAGACTAAGCTGGACAAAACACTAACTTCAATTCCTCACACAAGACTGATAAGAAGGATTGTGAAGGAAACTGCACGTTGATTTCAACTATTACAGCACTTGCTAGACAAACGGTCTAAACTTCTAATTGATTAAAAAAGACTGATCTACATGACACTAATAAGACCTATCTGGACATACGGAGTTGAGCTTTGGGGCTCCACTAAATCATCTAAAAAGACCTTAATGTTCCCTATGTAACCGATCAAGCCCGAAACAGATATCAATCCTTTCATTACAAACTCCCTAACCACTCAAACCCATTAGTTTCGAATCTTGCTTCCTCTTTTATTCCGGACAATCCTCCGAGGCGTCTGAGAAGAAGATGCCCTCAAGACATTACATTGTAAAAAATGTTTTTAGAATGCTATCAATGGTTAGTTTCTCTATTTGATATTTTACCTGAATTTAATATTATTACAGATTCAAAATTCAATTTTTAAAATACTTCTTTTAAAAATGTGAAAAAAGAAAAAACTCAATAAGAAACCAAATTAAAATGTGAAATATATCTCAGAATTTTTTTTTTTTTACTTTTGGAAAAAATATTATTATTAATTCATTTTTGTGAAAAAAAGATTATACAAATATGATAAAAGATTTTATAAAAATCTTATGTTTATTTATAATTTATTCAATTTCTTGAGACTGGAATTTATTTATTAAATAAATCAAATGGTATCCTTGTTAAGTCCCAACACTTTATTATATCAATAGTCCTACGTTTCGGCCAATTCCGTGTTTAAATTGTCCAGCTATGTGTATAGGTGAAACAAAGTAATTGTTGGGTGATAGAATATATCAACACAGAATGATACAAGAAATAAGGAGAAGGGTCCCAATAAAACAGCACTAGTGCAGCATGCAGCTAAAAACCAGCACATTTTTTATTTTGATAACACCATAATTTGACATAAAGAAAACAATATGTTCAAAAGAAAAATCTTGAGTCAATTTATATATCAGAGAACAACAATTATACTATAAATTTTAAAACAGATACAAGGAATTTGAATCAAAATTATGCAGAGATTTTAAGTACAATAAATTTATGAAAAATATGTTAAAAATTTTTGTTACTATTTATAATTAATTTTAATAAATGGAATAAATCAAAATTGAGACCAAAATGCAATTTGAACTAAATTAATAACAAGCCTGGCCTGAATGTGTGGAAGGTTGTTTGTTTATCCAATAGTTGATAGTGTAGTTTAATCTAAAATTAATGTTTTAAAAATTAATGAAGTTTAAAAAAAAATAGGTAACTAGACATAATCTTAGATAAGCCTATTAATAATTAGTATGATTCTCTATTAATTTACTTTTTCATAGGGTGATTTTGACTTTTAATTAATGATCTGAACGGAATAGCCTGTAAAACAGTTTTAAATTTTGATGTGAGGTGTGAATTTATATTTAAGGTATGGTATATTATTAATAATAATGTTTTTGTTAAAATTATTACAAATGAATACATAATAAGCTGTCCTTGAGGATGGCCAAATTTATTTATTATAGGCCAAATCTATTGATATAATAAAGAGTGTTGAGATTTAACAAGGATATCATTTGATTTATTTAATAAATCTTATATTTATTTTATATGTTTTATTGACTTACAAGAAGTTTTTTTAAATAGTTTTTTAATTCTAATAAATATTGGAAACTGTTTTAAGATATTTTTGTTAGTCCAAATTTTATATTTCCTTTAAATAATTTGAACTGAGAAACATCAATTGTATAGTAAATATGAAAACAAATAAATTTTGAACTCATGAGATGAAAAATAGACATCTTTTAAGATCTAAGATCATCATAACGTATAATTACTATTGATGGAGGTAAGCTTAGAAACTAGTGGGATTGGGTGGTTAGGGAGTTTGTAATGGAAGGATGATATCTGGTTCGGGCTTGATCGGTTATATATGGAACATTGAGGTCTTTATGTATGATTTTATTTGTAACAAAGGAGCATTGAGGATTTTACGAAGAATTTTGGATTGCAATGATTGGATACGAGAGGAATTCAAAGGTTTAGTGGAGACACTAAGCTCAACCCCGTATGTCCAGATTGGCATTATTACAGTCATGTAGATCAGTCTTTTGTAATGAATTGGAAGTTTAGACCGTTTGTCCGGTAAGTGCTGTAATAGTCAAAATCGACGTGCAGTTTCCTATCTTTTCAGTCCTGTGTGAGGTTTCCAGGTTAGGCGTTTGTCTAGATGTAGTCCAAGATAGTGGACCTGTTCGACAGGGGTAAGATCAACATTATTAAAAGAGACTGTAGGGCAGTCGGCAGATTTACGACGAAGGGTGAAGGTAATTTGATGGGATTTGTTGGAATTTATCTTAATCTTCCAATTACGACACCATTCTTCGAGGGCTGTGATATGGGATTGGAGAGTTTGGGATGTAATCAAAGGGTTATTATTAACAGCGAGCACACATATGCCATCAGCATACGTGGTGAGGATAGTGTTAGGATTCGTTGGGATGTCAGCTGTTCCCAAGAAGAGAATGGTATCTTCCTTTTCTTCAAAATTACTTACCAGGCAGTTATCAATACTATCACGCAACCCATAGTTTTACAGTAAAACGGAGTGATTCATGTCTACGCATCGATATTAGGTTGTTCTAAAACAACCATTTAAATATAGGGTTTCTATTTCAACCGCACAAAACCCCGCATACAAAGAAAATAGAAAACGGAGACATGGAGACTGCGGTCAATCTTCCGTGCTAAACGATAGTAATTGAACAATTGAGATTGAATTTACTAATAACTAATTAAAAATCGGAACCACATGCTTAGAAAACAAATATATTAAAATTTGTACTGTTAAAAATAATTATAACTAACTAGTTATTATTATTGTTAATCCTATTGTTAGTAGAGGGCCAAAATGGTATCATATCTTAAGAATTGATATGAGACATGGTAAGTACAAAGTACTCTCTTGAGAATTTTTAGGTTCTCCCTTTTTACGTAACATCGACGATATGACCAATAATCGATACTTTGAATTCTTACCTAACCACTGATGCGACGTGATACTCTCGTTTGAATATGAAAAATAAAAATTAGGTTACGTAATTCTAACGAGATTGGAAAACTAAATAAAATTCATACTTTTGTTTTAATAATTTCTCTTCTTGTTTTTATATCCTTTAAAACTTCTCTAGTACAAAAAGTAAAGCACAATTTCTTTTTTATAAATTTAAAAGAGGTAAATTAGTGAGGAGATACTTTTCTATGAAATCTATAGTTATGAAGCTATACCAATTTCTTTTCCCAATAATATTTATTTTAACCAAAATATAGATTTTTTAAAAAATTAATTAACTATTCATTAAAATTTTAAATTATTTTTAAGAATATTTTTTTAATTTGTAACATGATTTAAAAAAAAAAATGTTTACATATTATTTTTTTTTAAATTACTTTTTTCCCTGGTTGCGCTCCTCTTTGGCTAAAGCCTTATAGAAATTACTTTGAAAGATTTGCATACGTTTATTATTAAATATATTGATATTATAAATAATGAAATCGTTAAACAACTTATAAACATAAATAATTTTGTAGTTCATGGAACTCACTTACGGTTTCTTTAAGAGCATAGCCCAAACATATGTAAATATTTTAAATTTCTACCAATGTGTATCAACTCGTAAGAGTAAATAAAATACAAATTTATCAGAAATATCAAAATTAAAAGCCCATAATCAATATTTCACATCAATTTTTTATTCTTTATTATTTTCTCTTGCCGGAATTCTATCTGATCCTTGTTTACAACTTCATTAATTTTTAAAACTTTTAATTTTCAATCAATCCACAATATCACTATCATATAAACAGTTTGTTTATATGATAATGATAGTGTGGATTAAATGAAAATTAAAAGTTTTAAAAAAATAGGGTGTGCTTGACTTATAATTAATGATCTGGGCAGAATAGCCTGCAAAATATTTTTAAATATTGATGTGAGGTGAGAATTTATATTTGAAGATGGTCCTTTTAGATGGGCGATTTGGACGAAACGTTGCACTATTGATTTAATAAAAAGTGTTGAGACTAACCAAGGATGCAATTTGATTTATTTAATACAATTATAGATGTTAAAAATAACTTAATAGGTTTTATTTCTTCATTTGACTAGGCGAGACATCAATGATATTTCAAATTATTAAATCATAGAAAAAAAATTCACATTTAGAACTAAAACATCTAATTCTAATTTTCAAAATACTTCTTTAGGTTTGCTCAATCCATTCAAATTTTTGTGATTAATTTTACCTATGATATGAAAATATTAAGAGGTATTTTTAATTGCGTAAGAAAAAAAATCCATTCAGTTTAAATCAATAAATAATTAAGATCTTATTAAAATATTTTATCACAGAATGAGATTGTATTGCAATAATAGACCCACTGATGAATTATTAAAACATTCAGAGTAATAAATATTTTGATAATATTTATTTATTTGTATAAATAATATGAACTGATTTTCGCTAGTGCTCACCGATGTATTGCCTATATGAACTTATGAAGATAAGAGCAAAAAAGATTTTTTAAAGACTAAAAATACATTTACGAAAAAAAGAATATAGTTCTATCCTTATTTTGACATCGATGGAAAGTCAAAAATTTTAGAAACAATAATATTTAGGAGGTAATGTAGAATGACAAAGAACACACAAATAATTGGTTTATTTTAAATTTAAGTTAACATTGGAAACATTTTTGTTTTTTACGTTTCACCAGTCTGACAGATTTTTTTTTTTATTTTATGACAATTTAGTATTGAATAAGTGGTTAAGAACAGAAGGCAAATTTAAGGTAACCTTTGTATGTTTTATAAATCTTTCATACTTTTTGTAAAAGAAAAATGTTAAAACTTGTAAACCAGAAATATTACTAATAATACTTTTCTGAAAACTATAGTTAAACTAAAGTTAGTCAATCCCTCGAAAGGAAACTAGAAGATTCATTTAGAGATCAAGGTGATAAGTGTGATTTGTGTAATCAGATGATTTTGCTTTGCCATTTTTGGCTAATTTGAACCTTTAAAAAAGTGAATCAGATATTTTTTGTAGTATTTAATGTATAAATAAATCTTTTTCAAACAGATATTAAGATTAAAATGCAAAAATTATGCTTTAATTCAAAATAAATAATAAAAAACTGCAGCTGTTAAAAAAAAACTGTTTTATAAAGTCTTTGACTGCAAATACTGACACCTGTGGAAAAACTTTTAAAAATTAAACCTCGTTTTAACCTCGTTAAAGTACTTTCATAATTTATGTTTGCCTTTATACTTTTACTTAAAATTTTAATTAGCTTTTAATTAATTACATTGCTGATTCAACTTCTAAACAGGGCCTTTCTCGTCGATTAATATTCATAATTTTTCAGCCCAATGAGATTTCAACTTTCTAACTTCCATAGCCGTATAGTTGCTAAAGTAAATGATTTTTAAAGTAAGTTACTAATATATCACATTACTAATTAATGTGAAGCATATTAAGTTTTAAAATTTTAAATTAACAAGTATTATTGGAATAACATTTCACTTTTAAAAATATTTTCAAATATTAGATTTTAGCAAAGAAAAAAATTTTCATTCGTAAATAAATGAGGAATAGATTACTTAACATACTCAGACAATTAAGATGAGTAATTAGAATATTATAGATTGTTTTTGTCACAGATTTTTTGTGAGGATTGTAAGAATTTCCTATTTCCTCAGGTGCGATCCATCGTAGTGTCACTTACACACACGACAGATTAATATGAGGTCCATGCAATAATTATAATCAGTTAATTAACCCATTTATCTTTTGCTAGACATTTCGCAAATTATAGATTAATAAATTTAGGCAATTTTGTGGAAAGCATTTTTCTTTCAAAAATACCAAACCATATTTTGGTTATGGAACTCCCATTCTCATATACCTACTAAGAATGTAAAGGATATTTTATCAATTAAATAATATATTTACTTTGATTTGTGTCTACTAAAAGTTTTTCTCTCCTTCCCTGGACAATCCACCAGTAGAAAAATTATAATTTTTGCATTCCAATCACGTTGATATCTTATATATATCTCAAGAGGAAAAAACAATATGTTAATCCACCCCAATAGTTTATTACTTTAATAAACGCTGTATACTGTTCAATCAAAATTGATAACTATACTAATCACAGTAAGGGGAAATAAAAGTGGTGGCTGTTACACAATTTCCAAAAAAAAAAAATTATTTTTGAGTTCTTTCAAGTAAAGAAAAAATTGTTCGTCTTATTTTATTAAACAAAAATCAATTTTTACCTGGACAAAGGATATTTGTCATATAATATTGAAATATTCATAAAATATTGAGGTATTCAATGTGCATGCTCTCTGAAGTTTATTTTATTGAAAAAACTAAACTTTTTACTAATTTTCATATTCTATATCCATAAAAACTTCATAGTACATTAATTTAAGTAGAGCTCATTTTATGAAATAGAACTCTGTACGTTCAACATTCACTACATTTTTTTCTAAATCACGAAAAATCAATATTTTGTGAACAATATTTAAAAAAAAAAATCTGATAAATTTAAAATTTTATTTTTCTTAAAAATCCTATCAAAAACCTTTATTTTATAAAATAATATCCAAAACATTTCTGCATACAGTTTCTCTTCATACTCTGTTGACTGTTTTCAAACATATTAATTCCCTCCCCTCCTATGCCTGTCATTATTTAAAAACTATTTTGAATGGTCTAATTTGTATATAGTTCTTAAGAATTCTGCTTTTATTATTTTTTTTATAACTAATTTTTATTTTGCGGCTTCGTTTTATCATATTAGCAAACTATGAATTATAATTCATAGCAAAATTAATCTTTTACTTTAAATTTCAAAGAACTGATATTAATTGTTAATTGACCATCTTACAAAATCTGCAGTAAAGCTTGGTTGTTCTACAGGTAACAGACATAATTTTACTACCCTATAAAAGTTGAGGTTTATTCCATAAGCTTTCTAATGAATTTAGCAATAACTTCAACCATTCGTTATTTTTAAGCGACTGTTAACTGGTGGGAAGTTCAACCATCTGTTTAAATAATGAAGTAACTGCCCTTAATGGAGTCTCTTAAAATATTTATGTAAAAACTTAGTTGCTTGGAGCATCCCTGGCCTGTTTATAATTTCTAAAAGTATATATTAATCACAATAATACACATATACAAAGAGTGGTTCAGTATAAAATTCCACTTCTATAATCTATATAATTCCATATATAAATTTCCACTTCTATAATCTATATAATTCCATATATAAATTTCCACTTCTATAATCTATATAATTCCATATATAAATTTTCACCTCTATAGTCTATATAATTTTCAGCATTTTGATCAGTTGCGCTGGATATGTCGCTTTTTATGTTTCGAGTTTATTGTTCATTTTCTAAACTTCTCCAGTGCACTTAACTCACAGGATGGGGGTAATTTCCTATCTGTATTCCGATAGTGAATCAGATTTTAAGACGAATTTATATTGTTTGCGTGGAAAATCTATATATTATCTATGTATCAATCAAGTGATAATTTGTTTTTAAATTTAATTCCCCTAAGGACCTGTTATCAAAGTATTTAATTATGCATATTCCGTAAATATTCATTAATGCATCTTATTCCAGGATACCATTTAGGTTCCCTTGGATAGATGAGTAAACTCAGATTATGGTGATGGATTCTTATGAAAAATTTAATCATAAAACGATTTTTTCTGTAGATTTGTTTAATTGTTTGCATTTTCCTGGTCAAAAACTTATTCAAAACCACATCAAGATGCTTCCGATCAAAAAGTTACCTGCTGAAAATTCATCTTATGTTGGTTGCAGTGGATGTAAACATATAAAATATTTTTATTTGAT
>NW_027107635.1:396173-406897 GCF_000696795.3 Halyomorpha halys | reverse complement strand
TTAACATTTTTTGCTGCCTGAAATCTAGTAAATATGAGAGATAAAATTTTCTAATAAATTTGATTAATATTGATTGGCACTTCTTTGTATTCATTTTAATCAGAATCTCACAGGATCGTATTTGATCATCCAACAGTCATATATTTTTTTCTGGGCTGTATTTTTAATTTTACATCTATACACCGTAAAATAATAATTTGATCAAGTCGTATGACGGAAAACCACCTGTTCTGATTGTCCATTGACATGAAAAAACAGCGGTGGTTTACGAACACACCTCCCCCCCCCCCCCCGAATTATTTCTCTATGATTCTCATTGAATATAATTTTCTTAAATGTGTTTAGCATACCTTCTTCATCGAAATATGCCGTTTAGTACTTATAAGTGAAAAACCGAGAAGCACCTATTTGAATGAAAATCTCTAATTCGTTACTTCATCAAACCAATTGAAAGCTTAGTGACCTGGGCTAGGACCGTTAGTTTATGCTAGTTTATTAGTTTTCATTAGTTTCTGTGTTAAGTTTGGACTCATTTGTAGTACTATACCACAGTTTTGGCAATATTTAAAAAAAAAAACGGTTTTTGGTATACCAAGGCTTACGGTTTACCCACTACTTCACCAAATTAATATGTTATGGTTCTCTTTTGACACACATTTTAATGTTATTTAATTACTTATACTGTGTTTTATTGGATGCACTATTATTCTTAAAATTATTTTCAGATGGATTTTATGCATCGGGTTCCTGTGGTATGTTATAAGTGACCTTAAACCACCCTGTTTTCTTTTTTTTCTTTTTTTTTGCAAGCACATGCGAGAGACACATTTAAAAAATCTTAGTGTAGATAGCGATAAATCAACAGGATGTGTAAAGTGTAATAAATAAATTTGAAAAAACCACATTGTGCACTCAGCTTAGGGTTGAAACTTTAGAAACACAGAATAACAACATGCTAAGTATACCATCAGCACCGTCATATGGCTTAAAGAAGAACAAGGTAGTAGCACATGGGACATGTGTGGGTGTGGTTGTATGTGTGTATGTGCCAGGTCCGATGTACGGTACTGTAGTGAAACATTAATTTATAGATATGGTGAATCGTGGTCTGTTTTGAATCCTGGGTACAATGTGCGGCTATTCTTATACCACAAAAAAAAACACGATGTACCTTCTTCATTGCCACTTTATTATCTTTAAGTAGTAATGAAGAAGGTAAAAAAAACGAATTCAAGAACAGTATTCTTTTAAGAGAAATCAATAACATTTTTCCATATTATTTATGTAAATATTCTATTCAAAATTGCAACTATTTAATTATTCGAAGTGTAACTAACTATTAATTAAGTCTCCAAATACCCGGTTTGGTAGGTTTGGATTATTAATAATACATAAAATAATATAGTTATAAAATTTTACATTAATATTCATTATAGAAGTAGCGGATTTACAAGTAATCATCTAAGCTAGAAGCTTCATCCCATCTTTAGAGGATTGGGAGTATCTAAACACTCTAGTGCTCACATTGAAGGTTTGCCTGTAGTTAGTTGTAATTAATATTATTGATATGTTTCCAATGTATTATCGCAGGATATTTACTTATGTTTTGTAATATTTGTTTATTAAAAAACTTATTGTTGACATAGACACCAATCAGGTTTCAGCGACCCTTACTGCATGCTCGGTATCCAGCCAGGGGCAGTGAGCTCGCCGCCTCCGCCCAGCCCCTGCGTGAGCCCAGGACGGGGTGCCACCTCCAGGGCCCTCAGCGAGGGGGGCCTCGACCCCACTGAGAAGGAACCAGTCCACGACAAGCTGAGGAAGCATCACAGGTCAGTCAATTATCACCTGTAGTTATAACTAATAATTATTTGCTTGTGTTCAATAAATATTATTCAAAATTAATAACTAAAATCAAATAATAACAATATACGCAAGTTCTTTTTATCAATTATTATATGCAGTTTGTCCTAAAGCTATAATTTCTTCATGAAACATAATAAGGTATAAATGCCTACTGCATGTAACAATGAGGCAATTTGAATTTCTTTTTTTTTTACATATTTTTAGTTTTTAACTGCAGAAAACATTTAAACATAAAAACCTACATCATAAAATTAAAAAAAATAATTAAAACAACTAATAAGTGTATTAATTGTTCATTTCTTCATTACTTATAATTTATGTACATTTTTTTTTAATGAATTAGTTATTTTAAAATGTTCTCTGCAGTTAAAAATAAAAATATGTGAAAAAAAAATTCAAATCACGTCATTGTTTGATGCTATAGGTATAAAGTATCTTTTATAGTGATGACTTGTCATAGACTAATATTTTTTGTTTGAGCGAATTATCGGAAATGGAAGTAAGAAAGAAAACGTTTTCTTTAGTTAAAAAATAAAAATTTGTGAAAAAATCCAAATCACCTCATTGTTTGATAATATAGGTATAAAGTATCTTTTTTAGTGATGACTTGTCATAGTCTATTATTTTTTGTTTGAGCCCATTAGAAATGGGAGTAAGAGAGAAGACATTTTGTGTCAGTAAGTACGTGTACTCTTCAATCGTCAAGAGCCGTCAGAAGACATTTAAAAATTCTGGTGAGCTGAAGATAGTTGTTTACCGTCCTCATCATAAATTTTCAATGACCTCTAATTTTCTGTAGCCTCAGGAATAAAAGTCTCAGTTCTAACCCGGGGATAATTTGTTTGTTTTTTTATTAAAGTATAGGTTAATTCGGTCATGATATTTCGAACTTTTTATTTGCATTTGTTTTGTATTTCCTCAAAAAACATTAAAGATTTGTCTAGTTCTAATGGAGCAGCTCTGAGATATAAGCTTTTCTTCTCATCAAGTAAGTCCTGTTAATGGGCAAAGCTTGGAATTTGTCTTATTTTTCAGTTCCAAACATCTGTTAAAAATGACGGAGCCATTTGCTGATCAAAGCCTGTCACGAAATATTCATCTTTTCCAAACGAACCGAAAATCCAACTTAAACAGTTCCTAAGATTCCATAATTCTGTGACTCGTATTCCCCATTACCTCCTAATCTTCTCCCTCGTTTCCACCACTTATATAATGGCTGCCTATAACAGCATGGGATAAGACTGTAGAGTCTAATGCATTATTTCATTTGATTCAACTCGGGGGTTCCCAGGCTCTCCCATGTTTCCACCAGCTGATAGCTAGTGCCCTTACTCTCTTTTTTTCGGCAATATTTCTTAGACTTTTACTTTTTTCAATCCTTTAGAACCAAAAAGCAACCCCAGGCATTCTCATATAACTCACTGTTAATCCGTTCGATCTATCCCAATATCCGAAGACAATTCCCTTCCAGGCGCTTTCATATTCTATGGAACCAAAAAATATTATTGACATCCTTACCCTGCCTTTTTCCAACCACCTGTTAGATACAAGATCCCATACTACCGAATTGTGCATTCCTTCCCAAAGAACTGTTTCCTTTAATAAAATCCTTTTCAGTTCGAGCTACCTCATTTTGGAATTCTCAACTAATAACCATATATAAGGCTCCTCCTTGGAATAAATCATGTATCTATCCTCTCGCTTGCAAATAACAAATATACGTACAAACTTGGATACATATGTAACTTTTCTTTATCTTATATAAGATAAGATAATGAATAATTTAATTATTATTTTTGTATTTAATTTTATTTAACTTTAGTCAGGCAAGTAGTGCTCAAATTGTCTGCATTCTTATTATTTGAGTATTAAGCGTCCCTGAATACAGATAGATTTTCATTTCTGTATTTTTAATTTGCCTTTAAAATCCTCTGTCTGATTTTAAATAACTAATCCCTACCTCATCCATATCATATATGATCGTTTCCTTTGCCAAATCTTTAAATATTCTTGCTGCCAGTTTCATCTTTGAAGTGTTTATCCAACTCTACCCGGTAGTTCCTCCTCTTAGGTGTATTTTAAACACTTATTTCTACACCTTTAATCTACTGCGCTATTGTAATTGTAATTTTTAATTTGTAACTTGTAATTATAATGTAATGTAACTTGTAATTGTAATTATAATTGTTAATTTATAACTTTCTCACTTTGTAACTTTGTGAATATGTTAATTGTAATCTACTAACTTTTTAAATTCAGTGTAAATGGTCCTAGTGGTTGAAACACTTAAATAAATAAAAAAATAATCGATTGCACTATGTTACGAATATGTATGTAAGTTTAAACAAATGCCTACTTCTTGTAAGGATTATATATACATATATATTCATTTGTCATTTTTTAAGTTAATTAAAATATTATGTGTGAGAATTTATAACAACTTTATTGAACAATATCATGATAACCAAAAATATCAACAATACTGTAAACTACAAAACTGACAAAAAACATAAACACACACTGTAGAGACATAATAAATAAGATAGACATATAAGTAGAGACCTAAGAAATCCGGAAAACATTTAAAAATAATGTTCTCCGATTTGAAACCATAATATTCAATCGTTTATTATTTAATACCAGATCGGTATGGTGGGCCTTACATAGTTAATGTAAGAGGTACATTTTTTTTTTAATTTATTATGGGGGGGGTCTGTATAGTCTCATACAAAAGACAACCCTAACTATATACAATGTTATAAATAAATAAAAAATTGAGGTAAAGTAAATAGATTAAAATAATAATTTTTAATCAAAGATAATTATAAGAGAAATAATTAAAAGATAAAAGTACACTTGATAACAAAAACAACGACATTTATGGATTTAACTAAATAAATAATTGACTTATAAAATGAGATAAAAAAGTGAATTTAAGGAAAGATGAAAATAAAACATAAAATTTTAGAGCGTCAATAACAGAACTGATAAATACAGAATTTATAACAGGATGTCCTGCAGCAGCCTGGGCTTCAGTCTTCGTGTTGTGGTTGGATTTCCCAAGTTGTAGGTCACTGCTCCTTTAAATGTCGGTAACTGGGAGTGGAACTTCATGAACCTTTTATTGATATAATCCTCTATTGTCTCTATTTGTAATTTTCGATGAAATAGGCTGTTTGTTACTAACCAAGGAGCATCCACTGAAATTCTTATGACTTTATTTTGAAAAGAATATTCAACGTGAATAGCAACATTTATTAAATATAGACATATTGATAAGGCGGTAGACAAATGCACACTGGCATATAGAAATATCCAAAGAGATATTGCCTAGTATAACTTTACATTATTTGTGCTTAAGGGACAGATGAATACATAAAATTATAAAAAGAAAAAAACAAGAAAAATAACACATGATATTTTCAACAATGTTTTTTTTTTCGGCCAAAACTCCCAGTCCTATACTGTAGGTTGTGTTATACATTTTAATAAATAGACCGTATGACAAAATTTCTTGTAGATTGAAGGGAAAACCCGAAACGTTGATAAATAAATATAGAATTTGATAATGTTCTAAAGGAAGTTCATTTTTACCTCAAAATCTTACTAAAAAGAACAAGCAACTTCCTAGGAAATAAAATCTAGAATAAAGTATATAAGTATATATAATCCTAGACTTATTCTATTCAATCTTAAAACTGTTGTAATCAGAGATATCCAAAGGTTGCTCATATTCTTGCCTGAAAGATATATTGAGGACTATGCTGCCGTTCTCAGAGCTCCAAGTTCAAGTTTTAAGAATAAGGAGACGAGGGGAGATCCCCCTTCCAGCTGGAGGCCTAATCCAATCTCTCGCCTAATCCCATCAGCTAACATCGATAACAACTCGATACCAGCCGAATATCGACTTCTACTCTTTTAAGCTCGTGAAGGTCTAGAAGTTGAACAGGAATAGACAAATATTTTTATGAGCACAAATTATCGCTGTATTTCGGTCTAATGAGTCCCAAGTAAATATGTTTTGTTATTGAGGTATGCAATATCTGATACATTTTGCTGTATCCTTGTGAATTTAAACATTGGTTCTGTAATGAGAAATTTAGTTATTTTCACTTACCAATATATGTAATATATAGATAGTAAGAAAAATTATCACGAACATACAAATTTCACAATTCTAGTTTTAGCGGAATTGCACTGTTAAGTTGCCTCCCTCAAAAATTAAAAGTCGTTCAAAACTGAAATTACAAATATTCGGGTCTGTGTTACAGCAACCTTCTGGTCAAAAGCGACTAGCCGTAAGTACAAATTTGTAGAATCGATTGTCTCAAATTTGAACAAATTTGGTTTAACTTGATGAATCAATGTACAACTAAGTGATATTGAATACTAGATGGATCGTAACAGGCTTACAGGCTTAATAAATCACCTGTTATCTTCTTCTAATCCCTCCCTCCGCCTCAAATTAATAATTTTAAAAAGTGTGCTCAGGCCAACCCTACTCTATGGAGCACCCTTACTGACCAACAAAGCACCAACAACAGCCAAGAAGCTCCAACAGTTTCAGAGCAGCATGATCAGGCGCATAGTACGGTATACTTCATTACAAAGAGCAAAGACTGACCACATACATACAACACTCAAACTACCAACGGTGACAGAGTTCATGACGAGGAGGCACATCAAATTTTTTGATAGCATCCAGCACTGCATAAACACTCTCAGGACACTGACACCGACAGGACGGCCACAAAGATGGCAGACCTACACAAACAGCCTCAGACTAGACTGAGGACAAGTTACTGAGCCATTACTGACACTATAAACATGGTGTGCCCCGAAACCATTAGACTAACCCACAACATTACCTCTTATCCAAAATATCAAATTTCCTCAGCTCCCTCTTCAAATGCAATCCCAATGCAGTAAAAGAGCTTTCCCTCAACCTCACGCAGCCATGGGGCTTAGGAAAAAAAATATCATTGAAATAGTCGAACAGATCTCAATGCTGAATTTTCAATCTTCCTTTAAAGTACCTTAAATTTTTTTTATTTAAAAAAAAAATAATGAGTGTCCCATAAATGAGTGGTCATATTGTGGGAGCAGGAATTGAACCTTAGGAGAAACAATTCAAATAAATCTACATAAAGGCTCCCTTAAAAAAATATAAGAGTTACTAAATTAAAGATGAGGATTTCTTATAAATGTTTATGAGTTAGAAATGCCAAAAAAGAAGCGTTATATATATATATATTTATTAGAGTTTAATTTTTTTGGTGCAAAAAATTTTGGTCCATTAAGGATGCCAAGAAGCAAAAATAAAAAATAAATTAAGCACCCAAGAAGGAGAACCATATTTAATTTAAATAGTCTTAATTTTTATCTAAATAAATACAATTAAATATTTTTCCTATTTTATCGACGAAAATTACAATTTTTTTTTACAGCAACTGCTTTTAAGTAGAACTTCTTATTAAAATCTCATGCCACCCAAAGCGGAAGAGTTAGTGAAATGCCTCACAGATCAATTGTTGATATTAGGAACTCTCTTATCTCGTTAATCTCTGTAGCCAAAAATAAATCTATCTACCTTTTGGAATCCACAAATATTCTGACCTATTGATATCATATTTTAGAAATGTAAATATCGTCATATGGACTTTTTTGTTCCTGTTAAGATACAGTATCTGCTCCAACAATATGACCGTCATATACTCATTTATGGGTTGCCCTGTATGGATACAAAGTGTTTCAGGGTTAAGAAGTATCCTAACTGAAGACATGAATTAAGGATCTCAAAAGAAGAAAAAAATATTCCCTATGAAACTATGTACGTTAAAGTTTTGTTCCAGAAATATTCTGGTCTAAATCATCGATTATTTAGGTTTTAGTAAATAAATTAATATATGTTCCAATTACTTCAGTAATGAAATGTAAAAATTGTCAACAAAACAAATACAAATATAAACAATTATCAATTATCCTTCTTCGTAATGAATTAAGGTCATTGACAGGGCTTTAATGTCACCCTGATCAAAATAATCCAGGTGATCTGGAGAACTTGCGAAACATAGCACATAATACCATTCGGCCACTGCTACTTTGGAAGAAAGATGCCTGTCTTAATGTTCAAGGCAATCACATTGAACAACTAGATTCAATTAATTTATCAATCTCAATTTATTAATTATTACATAAATAATTCATAACAATGAAAATATTTAGACGTTAATGTGCTTTAAACAAAGTGTTAACGGACTACCTTTTGCAGAATACTTTTTTTATATTGAGATACTTCATTTATATTTCGAGACAGGATACTTAACCCTGAAAGGCCCTTTATATATAAGTATAAAGTACGAAAGTTTTAAAATTTTATTTGTATCGGTATTATTTTGATAATTTATTTATCAAGAAAATTTTACCTTTATATTAAAAAAATAATTATAAAAAGATTATAGATCAAAAATATGAAGGAACAAATGTAGGAAAGGATGGACCTCTAATTTAATTAACCCCAATTTATATTATAATACCAGTTTACTCTTGAAACAAGGAAGTTCCGTTGCTGCTATGGCATTATAAAATTTCATTTTAATTACTTAAATTAGGACATTCTGATGTAGACTTTAATTAAAACGTTCGTTTACAAATTAATTTAATTTTTATCAAATGTAAATACGAATTAACAACAGTATACAGTACTGCCTCAGCAGAAAAACATAATGATAATCAGGCCATCAGTAATTTATTAAATTAAATATTTTTATTAAATTAAAGGATTGAAGGACCAATACTCAGTGGAATTAAATAATACATCCAATTTAAATTAAAGTAATTGATTTAATTATTTTTCATTTTTATGCATCGAATAACTTCCTGTAAGATACGATAACAAAAGAATAGAATTAATACTCATTTTTAAAATCAAATTAGCAGTTATAAATATAATACCGAACAGACAAAAATTTCTAAAAAAAATGTTTTTTAAATAATGATATATGATAATAATAAATAAATAAAAAATAAATGACGATGACTAGTGATGTTTTACGCCACCAACCAAAAATGAACGAACGAACTTCCTGTAAGAAATAACCAATAGAAATCGATCTACCAAACCTCAAATGTTTATTAATTATATGATCTCTGAGCCTAAACGAGTAATTTTTATTTATTTATTTTTTTTTATAGTTATTATAAATTTCACTATAGGTTGATCGTAAATTCATGGTCTATGGGTCCAAATAACTTTTGCACATGATACAATGAGGTGCTTTGAATTTCATTTCTTTATATATTTTTAGTTTTTATCAGTGGAACTTAAAAAAATAACACCTACGGAATAAATTGAAAAAGTAATTAAAAATCAATAAATAAAATAAATAAATAAAAAATAATATATATTGTACGGTCCAGATAACAAATTTAGTCTGTTAGTAAATGTTTTGTACGTTTCTGGGTGTAATTCTTTAGTGATTGGTTGTCCCAGTCTACTAATTTTTGTATAAACGGATTTTCAGGAGTGGGAATAAGAAAGAAAAGGTTTTGAGTCAATAAGTATGTGTTCTGTGTAATATTCAGGAGCTGTAATTCAGACATGTTCGAAATTTTGGTGTTCCGAGGGCTGCAGATTGTTTGCTATCAGCATATATACGTTTTATATGACTTCTAATTCCCTATAGTTAGAGCCACAGTTATAGCTCTACACAAATGCAGAATAAGTTCTTGTTTGTCGTATTAATGTTTGTATAGAATTTATTTGGATCTTGGTGATAATTTAGAATTTTTACTATATTATGCGATCATTTAACTGATAATGTTTCTAGTTCTATAATATATTATTTTATTTTGTCAAGCCTTATTTGTTCAATTAGTTTTTAGAATTCTGCCCTAGTTGTCCCTAATTTCGTACTCTCCTCAATATCCTTACCTGCTAACTTAATTTATTTTAATTTCTATGTTATTTATGATCTATTATTATTATTATTATTATCTCCTAACTAATAATCGTTGAAAAGAGTAAAGTCTTTTTTAAAAAACCTACTATTACGATTATTTAACTTAATTAATTATTCTGTTTACTCAATTCCTGAAAACCGATATTTTATCTTGTCAAAAGTTAAGACAAAATAAAAAACCAACTGTCCAAATTATGACTTTTTCTTTGTATTATTTTTTCTCTCAAATTGCGTGTAAAAGAGGGGCTAATTATTAATTAATTTCAACCAAAACGTTTATTAAAAATTATAATATAAGACCCTGTTGATGAATTATAAATATCTCGTGAAAAACAACTAAAATAAAATTCTCCGAATAGTTTTGCACGGAAAATAATCATCTTTGGATTTCCTTAAGTTTAGAGATAGTTTAATATCTAATATAAATATTTGAAAGAATATTTATATTGAATAGCTATAAAGTTAATTAAAAGATCGTTAAATAAATAAATTAAAATTATGTTAATTATATAATAATGTATTATTAAAATTCTACCTTAAAAGAGATTTTATTAGAGTAACACCGTTGGCTAACCCATTTTTTTCTGAGTTCTGCTTAGAAGTTTTCTGGTTTTGTTCAAAATTGAAAAAAGAAAATTTTATTTGAAATATGGTTGGATTCCTAATTGGTATAAGTAATTACTTTTTCTTAATTTCTGAAAATTATTTCTTTTTTATTTAGGTCACAGTCTATTGAAATATTTTTTTAATTATACAAAGTAAATAAAGCGTTTTAATATTTTTTTCTAATCTAAATAGATAAATAAATTTTTAAAAATATGGAGGCCACGATCTTATCACAGCACACATTCTGAAACAGCTCCCTCGTAAAGCCATTCTATTCCTTACCTATATCTA
>NW_027107635.1:391374-394933 GCF_000696795.3 Halyomorpha halys | reverse complement strand
GGTTCCTTCCCAAGATTTTCAAGTGTATATGAAACATACTACATATTTACCTGTTGTATTATTTTGTACAGTTGTAAATTACAATAAATAAATAATAAAAAAAAAATAAAATAAAAAATAAGGAATGAGTTTCACAGCTATTCTTAAGGAAACTTCGTTCATATAAACAACCTCAAAGCCTAAAATTGATAATCCCTTTGTAGAATATTGTATAACATTTCAGTATAAGAATTTCTTTAATGAAATACAAGAATCATCAACAAATTGTAATTGATTTAAATTGTTACGCTACCGAATAACTTTGAAATGGAATGACTATAGTTATAGTGGAACATTATTGCATCCAATGTTAATTTGCTTTGGAAGTGGCAGTGCTAATAGGCATTTAACGAAGTGGAAATGGAAGGATTTTAATAGCTCAGTCAATTTGGATGCAGTAAGAGAGTCTTGATTTATAGTTTCCGTTTTGCAACGATAGATTGCAATCTTGTAACGCTTTGAAATTAGTTCTGTAGGTAACACATTTAGGAGGATTGAAATTGCGACATTTACCTATTAAGCGTTGAATAATATTTTATTACTTTATTAATCTATTCATTAGTCCCCTGGTTAGAACTAAAACACTAAGCATTTTAAAGAAAACTTTAAAAGAATGTTAAAAATGGTTTAGATTCAGAAAGATCCTCAACAGTTATGCGAAAAATGTTGTTACGTTCATTGTTTAAAAAACGATTTTTTTTTAATTTTTGGAGCTCTGATAAAACTTTTTTTGATGAATAATAGATTTGGTGAGCTCCGGATATAATAATTTTAAAAACATAATATTTAATTTTTTTCTCTCTGGACGATTAAATAGCTCTTATTTAATCCTTTTTTTCAATAAAAAAATCCATTTGACGTTTTGAATATTCCACCAACTTCCATAAATTGTAAGAGACGAAATTCATGAAGAAAACTTTGGCCTGGTGTATGAAAAATATCCACCATTTTTATTATTATTTTTAGAATTAGTTAGTACCTGATGATCGACAATCCGAAACGTCGAAAGAATTATTTTATTAATGGAAATAAAGAATTCATGTCAGAAAGCTTGATAATTGTCATAAAGGAATAAAATAAAATAAATTAACTTCGAATAACAAACTACTTAATATTTAGTTTAGTTTATTTTTGCATAATCAGTATCACAATTGTGTGAGTTTTTTTGTCAAATCATTTTTACAATTATCATTACCATTTTAGAATTTAGATAAATATATCTTTTTTTGAAAAGTATATATTTATATTGTGTTTTAATCGTTAATTTAATAATAGAGGAAATAAATGAAAAACCGTTAAAATAAAAGAAAAAAGATACATTTATATAGATTTATTTTATGATATTCATTATAATTACTGAATAAGAATCAGAAAATTTATTGGATTAAATCTTTAGATTTTTGATTTATTAAAAGTGGTTAAAATAGGACATGGATCAAAACCAACTAAACCACAAGGTTTGACAATTTTTATGAACTCGGGATCTAAAGCATTGTGTTACATGCAATGTTTACAAAAAATAAATTTTAGGACTCACAGGGCATTAGCACCGCTTGTACAGTGACTAAATTTATAAATATTTACTGTTTATGTTTTTCTATCATTCATGAATCATAATTCTGTTAGAGTTATAATAATATAGCTTGTTACTAAGACTCTTTATTTTCTTTTATTGTTCAACTGTAATATATGTTAATCCTTTATTTCTTAAAACATGTGATAACTTATGAGGACTAAATTTTAAATTTGAACTTGCTATAAGTAAAAGTTTAGTATTAGTAATTTTGATTTACTGTGTGTTTTCCAGACATGAATAGTTATCTAAAAAATATAAAAAATAACGAAAAATGCAATATTGCGTTTTATATGCAAAGAACAAATACATATAATGATACAATTTAATTATAATAATAATCTACTTGGCGAATAGTTGATTTAAAACTTTTAATAAAATTATATTTATTATAACTACAATATTTTTGTACAGCATACTACTGCAAATCTAAGCATTTGGATTTAATCACAATTAAACCTTTTTTTCAAATTATTTTCATAATTTTGAAATAGACCTTGGTAGATCATAGAAATTTCTTATTGTAGTGAAGCCGACTTGTAGCCTGTTCCAGTTGTTCTCAAGCCCATTGAAATTCAAAATTTCCAATGGAAAGAGATATTTTCAATGAAGGAATTTTACGGATCGTTTTAATCTAATTTAAAAAAGACTGTATATGGATAGTTTTACAGGTTAGATACGTCATGAAGGCGTAAATCGCAAACAAAAACGCTAACAATTTTTGAGCAGTGTGAAAAAAAACACAAATAGAAAATCGGTTGACTATAAGACTATTCAATTCCTTTTCATGATGTTTAAGTCTGAATAAATAAGTGATTTTTCGATTTCCAGCACCGTTTCCGCACATATAGGAAACTAAGAAATAGTTTGCTGTTTTGGGCTATTTACCGTTTCGGATCATATCACTAGAAATCAACAATAAAAAATCTTTTTAACGTTCTAGTTCGTATAAGAATCCTTCTCTAACATTATCACTTTCTATTCGTTCCTGATTTCAGGGCGGTGGAGAAGTATTGGAAGCGGTTGAAGAACTAAGTCGATTTTGCTCCCAAAAAAAAACTTCATTCATAGCTAAGACACCTTGGTTTCAATTCGAAATTCCTAAAACTCGAGATTAAAAACCACGTATCGATCGAGACTTGAACAACCTGCATAAATACCGCGTGATTTCTGGAATATTCAATCCATATATTAGATATGATGGATAACTTTTTATTGATACTTAGTATTTTATAAGTATATAAGTATTACTAATGAATAAGATCAACCAAACTTCCTCTGCAGTTTCAGACTGAGCTTTAAGAGGAAAGAGAGAAAAGACCACAGAGACAGCCTGTCTTCTGCAGTCCCCGCCAAGTTCATTCGCGCCACATCCGTCCGACCACAAACTCTCAACCCGAGGTGGAACGAGAAATTTCGATTGTAAGTGTCAATAAAACAAACCAAGACAGTTTATTTATTGGATAAAGCTTATATTGATTTGTTTATTCTTATTTTACAGTGATATAGATGACGTATCGACTGACATACTTCATCTGGATATATGGTAATGTATCATTTTTAATTAATTTATTTATTATTATGTTTTCAGTTTCCTTTGTACTGAGAAATTGTATTAGAAAAAGTGTAATTATTTGTTAATAAGTATTACTTGTTTTGTTTTTTGTTTTTTTCCCAAAAAGTGACCTATTCTGAAATAGAGTGATTGTCAATTTATAAACGACTCTAGTGGTCGAAACAATTAAAATAAAGTAAGAAGAAGTTTGTCGGGGGGTGCGGTCAGCAAAGAACAACATAAATAAACAAAACAATATTTATTTATTTTATGCCGACGTTTCGACCTGAGTTTCAGGTCTTCATCAGGGGTATAGAACAGAAGAGATAACAACAACATTTAGAGTAACATACAATTGAACAGGAATAGTATACAAACAAATTTAGAATTAT
>NW_027107635.1:370008-390394 GCF_000696795.3 Halyomorpha halys | reverse complement strand
CTGGGAACGGTATTGAGGAGGAATTGGATCTTTGAGATTGGTGTAAATAAAAGACAGTTTGTTATGGGCTTTGAGGGCTAGACGGAGGTTTGGGATGGAGGAACTTAAATAAATATTGTTTTGTTTATTTATGTTGTTCTTTGCTGACCGCACCCCCCGACAAACTTCTTCAAGCATTAATCTACGGTCAACTATCTACATCTCATTAAAATAAAGTAAATATTCCTACAGAATTGTTCTCTACACACAGATTTAGTCTAATTATTATTCATTAAAGAAAATTTTTAATTGAACTTTATAGTTTAATATAAGAATATTATATTGTGAATAAAAGTTTAACATTAAACTAAAACATTACCATCAGTGAATACTACAGGAGAAAACAAGCTATCGTATCTTCTTAAATCTTCCAGTGCTCTTTGCTAGGGTCAAGAGGAAAAACTCAAAAAAAAAAAGAGATAAATTTTTTAAAGCTGAAATATGGTAATATTTTCAAATTAAATAAAAATATTCATACAAATATTCGTTTGGAATAGGGTGGAGTTTCAAAGATTTGGCTAATCAAAAAAAAAAAAAAAGGGATACCTGTATTTAACAACAACGCACTAATTGTTGAAATAAAAAGATAATTGAAATGTAAAGAGTTTACTCGTTTTCCTCTTAACATATATTCTTAAAAAGTGATTTTGAGCCGGGGTTTTTTTCTAATTGACTTTATTACCTTGTCTGCTATCCTTATTTATATGAGAAACCCTTGTTACTTATTTTTGAAAAAAAAAGAAAATCTGGTAAACTTGTTTTCCCGTTTGGTCTTCATTTCAATTATAAAAAACAAAACTAATCTGCATGTAAATAAAAATATTCAACCACTATTACAGTACATCACTTATAATAATGCAATCAAATTATTGTAATTATGACATGGAGACAAGATTATTTAAAAACTTCCAAATAAAAAAAAAATTGTTTTTCTTGTACAAATAAACTTTGAACTCACGGGAGCCTCGTCCAGCTTGTGATGGAATGGTATTGGAAAATAGTTATCATTTTTTATCAAGTTGTTCCGCGTACCTAGAGAACAGAACTCTAAACATGCCAAAATACATACATACAAAATGACAATATTAGCCCGAACAATTAGTCTGAAATTATGTCAGCAACCACACAATTATGATTGTGTTGTGATGTCAGGTTAATATTATGATTGGAGTAGTGGTAAAACCTTCCAAATGATATAGTTCCTTCAACTTATATTTGTACAATAACAATACTGTTCCTAATTTTCCTCAGTTTTCTTCCCTAGTGGAGCTTATATTATTGTCGTTCGAGATCAAAACAATAAGTTCCGTTTTTTTTACTCTTAAATCTACAAGAAGGATATCTGGTTTATTATGATTATTATAATCACTTAATTAATAGTTAAAGATTCGTGGGATGGAAGTACTTTAAAATAAAAGGCTTATTACGAATTTTTTTTTATACAGACCTTAAATAGTACTGATCAATAATTTCAAGGGGATAATAGAGAAAAAATCTAATTAATATTTTTATTTTCTAGTAATAAAGAAAGTTTAAAAAAAAATATATTATTATTAATAAATAAAATAAATTAATGCTGACACTTTGCATACATTTTATATTAATACCTACCGCTAAAACAAGATACGAGTGCAATATAATGCTGTTATAAATTCATTAAAAGTGATGTATGTGCATGTGTGGTGTATATTTTACTTCGATTGTTAATTTCTACATCACAAAAAATGAATAAAGAAATGCAAGTTTATCTATTTGCTTGACGCATTTTTAACTCGGTTACCTTTTAATGTTCCATTTCATTGGGATTTCAATACATTTTTCCTGGGTTACCGTCTATGGAATTCTTCGTTTTACTGGGTTATATAAAACCTTTCTAAGCTTTATATTCATTTTTAAAAAATAAAATAAAAAGTAGCTATCCTTTTAAAGGATCTACTGCATAAATCTCCAACACCACAGCTGCTTATAAACTCCTGCCAAAAGCTCCTCGGCAATTTCTCTTCTTTTCTATTACTTTCCAGGTATAGTGTAATTTTTTTCTTCCAGAGCATCCAAGTTATATTTTTTTGTTTTTTAATTCCGAATATTTCAGTATTAATAAAGCTTTGTCATCACCAGACCAGGGATCTATTTTGGAATTTATAATAAAAAACATTCTAAGTATTTGAACTGGAATTTAAATTAATGAACAGTTTCTGTGAAATTCGATGTTAATTAATTTTTTTAACTTAATACATTTCAGACCTGTCAATAAATTTTAATCATACCTTTTGAACAGCAGGTTTTCGAAGAATTTGGAATAGACAGAAAATAAGCTGCTTGGTCGGTGTGATGAGGGAAGTCTTATCCTTGTTTGTAATTTTTTTTTTAATTTGTATACAGCAGACGGAAATACGTTTTTCCTAGCTATTTGCGGTTCAACGTAAGTCAAGTCATGGCAAGGGGCTTTTCTTTTAGCAACTTTCTAATTTGTTCAGCGATGCGGGTAGCGACGAATGAAGGTGGAGGTAATGCCAGTTGCAGTGGAACGTCCAAAGTGTCGAGTACATTATTGTGTTTGATATGAGAATACAATTAAAAGGTATTCAGCGAAAAATTTCCATTTTTTCCGTCGGTCACGGCCCAGAAACATATTATTTTAAAAAAGTTCTCAACATTGCACGTTATTTAGTTAGGTTAGTAGTATGTTTCCACGAGCAATCCATCTTGAGTCAAGAAATTACTAATTTAGGTGTTATAAATTGTTCATTTAAATTTTGTAATGTGTCTCTCGGGCACTATTATTAAGTCTGTCATTCTACCATATTTTCCTAGATCTTCGTTTCATACGTCTGTCCACCATAAGCTTTCATTGGACACAATTAATAAATGTTGATCGCACTACTTTGTTTTTAATGGTCAATAAGATTCAGGTACATCTTTATTACCCTTTATTACAATTACGAATATTAAAGGGTTCAGATTTTGGTAAAATTGTAGCTAATTGATATTCGATTTCGATATTTTATATTCTCAGGCTAATAACAAGGCACAGGTTTTCTTATACCAATTCTTCAAATATGTGTTACATCCCAAATAATTCATCCTTAATTAAAAAAAGAGTTATTCTCTTAATTAAGGGAGTATTTTTTTTTAAATTTAATTAAACCTAATACTTGGTATGGGAAAAAAATCTGCTGTAATCGATGGAGATTACCTTTCATATGGATGAAATTAAAAACGTTTAGGAAAACGTAGCTTCTTTAATTAAATTGAAAAAATCTTTAAGTTCAACAAAAGTTTATAAAAATGAGCTAAATTATGGTATTATCAGTATAATGAGAAGCAATGAATTGGGTCTAGATTTTTTTTTCTTTCAATGCGGAAAAGCACAAATAATTTGTTAGTTTTACATTTGATTATTAGGACCCTGTGAAGGCTGCTACGATTATAAGCTAGAACAGTACAATATTAATTTATGTATAGAGATTAAACTAACAATTCAATTAACAAATAAAACTTAATACAAAATACTAAGTGAATATAAAAAATAATAATTGAAAGAACTTGTGAAGTGAATAATAATCATATGAATTTACAATTGATAAATTAATAATAATGAATATTAACGTATTATCGTAATTCGTAATTAGTATGCAGTGAACTTGATTAAAAATACGAATAGAATATAAAATAAAAAAATAATAAAATACATAATAAATACAATATCATACAACATACAATAATATATACAATATGTAACATGATATCTGATATAAGGAATAGAAAACAGAAAGCAGAATTAAAACTCCCCCTATAACTTTACATCCCGAAAAGTTTGTTAATTTGTAATTTTTTAATGTAGTACAAACTCTTAAATGTTTGTTGAAATAGTTACTAAAATTAATACAAATATCTTTTAAGTGAATAAATTAAGATATTACCGAAAGAATTTATTTCAATGGATAACAATAAATGTAAAATGTCAACATTCGCCGTGGGTAAGTGTAATGTACAAATTCAAAAGATTTGGAAAAACTAAAATATTTCATAATATTGTTGGGAAAATTATAATATGTATTGAAGTTCAGAAATCTATTGGGAGTTTGTAGATCTTGAAAATGTTTTGGAAATTTGTAGATATTGAAAATTGTTGGGAACCTGTAGATCTTCAGTTGTTGACCTAAATAAATACCTTAGGAGCCCCTGTCAATGTTGAGAATCTACTCATTGATAGTACTCCAATAACGTTACTAGAGAAGAAGATCTCGGGGCCATCTTCTTTTCAGACGCCTAGAGGGATTATCAGTTATTGAAGTAGAAGCCAGGTTAGAAACAAGTGGTTTGGGTGGTTAGGAAGTTTATCATGGAAGAATAAAAAAAAATTTATAACTTGTGGAAGTTTGAAAAAAATATTCATCTAATGGTATTCTCATCACTCTACAATGCTACGATAAACATAAGTCAAAAATAGAAATATCATTTTACAAAATATAATTCGTTTAAGCTTTATAGCGTTATTACGCAAAAAATCAACCAATAAAAAAATATTTATACTCAAGGTTGCAATATCTTCTTTGCAATAGTTGCTAAGAATATCCAGGTGGATCCGACGTTGCCTAGTTGTCCATCCATCAACCTTATTTTGGTCCCTTCAACACCAGTGGACCCCTCACTCACTACCTTCTATGACAACTCTCTCCATCCAAGCGCAATGTATGACATCTGTATCCTTAGCTTGATGGATTCAACTAAGTTCACGACTATTATGTAGTTCTTATCCAGTTCCGTTGTGATCCTCATATACTTTAGTCCGTAATGTATTGTATTATAAATTTGAACATAGTATTATGTTTATAATACCAGCTGATTCCATACACAGTCTTGTTGGTGACTCTGATCTCATTTATATCACAGTTGACCTTTGACCAAATATTTCTTCTTTTTTTATTCTCTTTTTAACAAGTATAAGTTAATTTTCTTTTAAATTCGTTTTTTTCCCTTAATTAATCGAATTTCTTGTATTAAAACTATTGTTAAAAGATTCAGAAATAATTATTTAAGATAATGGATCAAGGTGTTATGTATCATTTTAGAAAAAAGAAAAATTTAAGTTTTGTAGAATATTTTAAATACTCATTTCTGAATTACACCTTGTTCAATTCTTCTAAGCCTTAAGTTGTAGAATTAAAAAGAAAATAATTTTCCAGTCTAAAATAGGGATAAATTAACATTAAATTCAATTTTTCATAGATTCATATGTTTTCTAACTACAATTTTAATCACCTGTGCCGCGGTGAGAAGACTGCGCTGAGATCTGGAATGGCACTGCTCTCCCCCTCATATGTGTGGGATAGTGATATAATTTATTTTACATTGTTTGATGTCTATTTATTTTCTGTTTATATCATATATATATATTATTTATTTACTTTTATTTTAATTTCATTTCATTTTATTTTATTAATATATTTTTTTTTTAATTTTGGTATTAATGTATTAAATTAGCAATATTACTCATAGCCCAACTTTGTGGTAGATTGTAATACTTATCAATAAATGAAGTAATAATTAATATAAAAAAAATTAATATTGACTGTCGAAATCTTCTCGGTATACCAGCCCCACCCGCCGCATTTTATCCATTCCAAAAAAATTAAAATTACTAAAATCACCAAAATACCCTTTTTCGGGAATGGAACAAATACTTAGTTAATTAATTATATTTTAAATCATTACACAAATAAACACCAGGGGGGAAAACCAGAATACATTATATTCTAAAGTGGGGATCGTGATGGTAATTATACATGCTGTGGTATGTTAATTAATTACCCCATAATAGCCTCATTATTTCATCAGCTTATATATGAAACAAGCTGCAAATCATTTATAGTCCTTGATCTTTTCATGAAAATTAGCATAATTATAAGCTAATAAAATTCATACTCAAATTTATATAGTTGGAGATCTGCGTTCAGTGAAAATTATAAGTAAGTTATATGGTAAACTAAAATAAAAATCGGCCGTATAATAAAATTAGTGCAAAGTAGATTAATAAAAAAATGAACAACTTTTTAGTTGAGTATTGAATTGAAAATTACTACAGTAGGTCTTACAACTAGACGTGCATGCACTCCTGCGAAAGAC
This sequence comes from Halyomorpha halys, assembly GCF_000696795.3. Taxonomy (NCBI): domain Eukaryota; kingdom Metazoa; phylum Arthropoda; class Insecta; order Hemiptera; family Pentatomidae; genus Halyomorpha; species Halyomorpha halys. The sequence continues at coordinate 384,226 of NW_027107635.1, read as the reverse complement.
CTGAGAAAGTGAGAAAAGTTTTAGATAAGATACCGTTGGAAAGTCTCGTTTATGAGAAACTTAGAAACACTGAGTTAATTGCTATTACTATTTTTCTTTTTACTCATTCCGATGTTAACGTCTGCGTGTTGATTTGGGAATGGATACTAGATTGCTTATTGTTTGTTTATTTAAATGTTTGTGTTTATTTTTATTTAAATACATTATTTTTGAATACACCTTGTAGCTGTTAGGTGACCAAACGAAGTATTTTTTAAAAATGTTTCTTTATGATTAAAAATGCCAGATAGCCCTCAATATGTTGTTATGACAATTAGAATTGCTCAGGTCTTTAGTGTTGTGCAAAGTTTTACCATCTTATAATTATTGAATTATTGTTATTGTAATCGTTAAAAATAAATTAGTAAAAGAAATAAAACAATATATCTAAGAATTAATACTAATAAAAATCTTTTAATCAACTTTAAAATATGAATTATTTTATCATAATAAAATAAATGTGTATATTTTTTAAAGAAATGGCATTACTATATACAATTGCATTTAGATCATAATATATTTAGCTCATTTCAAATAAATTTGATTTTTATCCAGACAAAGACTGAACAAAATTTATTTTTTTAAGAAAAACAAATTTTAAAGCTCTATAAACCGTCGAAAAGAACTGCTGAGATCCAAAAATAAAAAATTAAATTTGTCAGGAAACTTACTGAATGCATATTGGAATTAAATGAATATAATAAACTAAAGATACATTGTTAACTCGAATACATATTTGTTTATTTTTCTATTGATTATTCTAGTTTTCTTTTTCTCTTAAGGCATCCATTTTGCCCAAAAGATGAGGACATCAAAATGGGTCTCAAATTGTCGGCATACAATTTATACTTATCTCCATTGTGTGTCCAAATTTAAGTACTCATATAAAATAAAAAAAGTATATTTTCAATCAACTTTAAAATTGTATAGTCAGTTTTGTAAAGCTTCCTCAAATTCAATCCTTAACATTATTTTTCCTCAACTTTTTCAGAAAATTCTTGTAAGAACATAACAATCATCATAATTAAAAATAAATATATAAAAACGAAAGTACTGAATTTAAAAAAAAAAAAAAAGAGTTTGCATAAGATCATAAATACATCGTAATGAAGCTAGAATCTATATAATTAAAATATTTTTTCTACTGTTAAAAAATACAGCTTAAAATGCTGCGTAAAATTTCATTTCAAATAATATTTCCTAACATTAAGTGGTATTTATCTTGAAGATTTCCACTGGTTGAAAGGAACAAAATCCTCGAGGGTTCTGGCCTGTTTCTCAATTAGAACTAAGCCCTCTTGATCAACCCCCATTGCCTTTCAATAGCAGTACTGGGATTCTCTGTGCAGATGGGCCTTCTACTTGTGGGGGTTCAGAACCCAGTTTAATGGTTTTGCTCAACGAGTAATAAAAATAATTAAACAAAAATAAAAATAAATTGCAAGATTTTCAAGTATGTTTAAAAAAAAAATTATTTTATTTTTATTTTTTCTAGTTTATAGTAAGCGTGATTCTAAGGAATCAATGTGAACTCAAAAGTATCAACCAATAAATATTTGTTATCACTTATTATTTTAATGGTTATATTAATTTCCTTTCAAGCCTGTAATATCACACCTATTTTTTTTTTTTTGGTGGGAGAAGGGGTCATTTCTCTGAAATTATCGTGATAACATCTGATTTCCAATTGATAATAAAGATTTTACTGACTGATGAAACATTTAGGTAATTCAATAGCATATGTTTTTTATTGTTTTCTTTATAAAATCATATTTCCCTAAGGCACAAAAAATACCCTTACAACTATAACATTGCAACTAATAAACGTTAAATGTGTTAACAATAAACACCCTTTGGTATATTGTAAGTGAAAATGACAAATTAAAAAATTTCTCTTTTTTTTTTTTTTTTTATATTCGTACACTCGAATATTTCTCGGACCGTCATCCACGTTCATTAAATTTTACTACGATTACTTTATTAATTTTCTATGTAAAATATTATTCTCCTAGTAACTAAAAAAAAATCTAGCATATCATTACATTTATTATTAGGTAAGGACGAATTTTATGGTACGTCTCTACATATTATTTCGCCCGTACGGATTGTATCCCTTAATATTTAGTTAGAAAAAATGCTTGAGGCATCATTTTATTGGCTTGGAGGATGAAGTATAATAAAGTGGAAAAGCTGCCAGAAAAAGTGAAGCCAAAAAGCGAGACTTTTGATGAAATCATGGGGCGTAACAGAGGAGCCAATCACCTTCTATTACAGTTCACATTAGAATGGCGAACATTCCGGTTAACCTCCATGTTTTGGCTGTCGGGGCCACCATTATTTTAAAATGGTTGATTAAAGGTTCCGTTCACTCTTAGAAGTTTTTGTAAAGCAAAGAATCTTTCAATAAATAAATATATCTTACTTAGCCAAGGATTGCCTTTATTTTTATGTTATGACCTCTTCTTGTGAGATTGTGGCATGTTATACATCGACCAACCTAATCGCTATAATTGTCTGTTTAAAAAGTCAGATTAGTTAGGCTACCACGGAGGGTGGGAGTTGAGGGTTTCACGCCATTTTTCAGTTTCAGACGCTTTTTAAATATTTCTCGAATTAACTATTTTAAAGTTTCCTCTTCCTGTGTTCCTAAAAATGTTTACGAAGTAAAATTTAAAAATTGTAGACATCGGAGTGAAGAAGAGAAAGGATATTCAAATTATTGTTATAGTAAATTAATTTGAGGGTGGGTAGCTCATTGGTAAGGCACTGTGCTACTTGTTCCAAGGAACCATCTTAAAGCCTTCTCTTCCCGTTTTAAGTTAATATTTCATAATATACCATTCATTAATATATATTTACATTTACTTTTTTTTGCGTTATATTACAATTCGGTGGCGTGTAACATCATAAAAATTATTCGCGATGCCCAATTAGTTATTTTATTGTTTATAAAAATTGTTTGTCTATTCATTTCATTAGTGGTTCGAACGTCCGTAATACCTTTTTTGTATTAAATTACAGAAAATGAAAACCAAGCATTGTGGAACGAAAGCCCGTGCCCTTTCAATTACTGAATAATTTTGAGCAAAATTATTTTAATCTTAGCCCATAACTATAACTATCTGTTTATTTAATATGGTAGATAAGCCGAGTAGGATAAACTTTGTACCAGAGTCAGCAAAATTCATCATTGATCCAGATCCATGTGCTATTTGCATTTTTCAGATGCGGTTTATAACTCCAAAACAAAAAAGTATGAGACACAGCATAAAGTGAATATTCCTCGTTACAAGCCTCATCTATAAATTAATGTAAAGTAGTGTAAAGTCTTTGAAAAATATGCAATATGCAAACCGTTTGGATTTAGGAGTTGCCTTTTAAGGCTGTTGTATAATGTTGATGTAAATGTTCTCAAATCTAAATCTAGCATCAATGAAGAGTAATATTTTATCCTAATTTATTTTCACCAAAGTAATATTTTATATGAAATACTTCTCACTGTATTTACTTAATAATGAAACCCACGAATTTTAACATTACCTTAGGTATAACTTTTTGACAGAAAAACACACACATACTTTGCTGTTAAATTCTTTACTGTTCCATTGTAATTCTCATTACTGTGTGATGATATCTAGAAGATGATGTTCAGGTGTGCATCTAACTAATTCAGTTGAGAAATTCTTAATGATAATACATTTTTTTTTCTCTGGACTGTTTATATGAAATAGTATTTTTTTTAAAATTGTATATTTAAAAAGTTAAGTCTCTCTTTAACGTTTAACGATATTGAGAATCGACTGAGAAAAAAAACAACAACTTAATATTGAGCGAAATAAGCTCGACATATCAATAAGATTTTGGATGCTTCAGTCAATCCCATAATTTAATTCTATTATAGAATTTATTAATAGTTTCAATTCCATTGGAAGCTCATCAGAAAGTCTCGTTTCTAGACATCAGTATTCAAACCGAGAGAAAAAATTAGAAAGCGCAACAAGAAGTTGATAAGTATTGATTATTAGGAATTTAGAATTATTTATATTTATATTTATCAAAAGACCGAACTTTAATCACAATTACACTTATTTTTGATAAGGTAAGTTATGGCTTATATTATATGGCTTACAATAGACATAGCGTTCCGATAAGCTAAAACCCTTACAGTTACAAGGGTAAATCTGTTTAATTTTTATGGGTGCTGGGTCACTTGCAGCCAAGCATTTGCTCTTCCAGGCCTGGGCGCGACCATTCTGATACCTCAAGAAATAATTTTTCAACTAAAAAATGAAATATTGGGTAGTTCGTAATACAAGTGGAGTGAAAGTCCGCCAAGCAAACTAAAAACTATTTTAAAAAACTAAACCATGGGCCACATTAAACCGTTTTGATCGTAGGGAGGATGCTGCAATAGCTAGATTGAGAATAGAACATACCTCATCTACAAGCAACCTCACCCAAAATGTCAATACTGTAATAGTGCACTAACAGTCAGCCACATCCTTGAGGAACGCCATTTCTATACAGTGGATTTAGGTAAATTAGAAGTGGGACGAGGTGTATCAGTGGCCATGAATGATGATGAAAAAAAGATAAAATTAGTATAAATGAAGAAGGAATAACCTATTAAACAAGATTTAAACATTAAATTCAAACATATTTAAATTTATCAAAATAAAATAGAAAACATGGGTGTTGATTTCCACACCCTAAATTTCTAACAAACAACAACAAGCAACAAGGGTAATCCAAAAAGTAATTCATCCTTTTTTTTTTTTGTTAGAAATACATGATTCCGTCTATTTTCCACAATAATTCTTTCATTTACAGGTTAGATATTTGTTATCAATAAATATGAATATAATGTGAATAGTATCAACTATGTTTGTAGAAAACGCTGAACCTCATTTTTCTTCTCCTCGGCGGACATGAAACGCCTTCCGACCACAGGTTCTCACTAGGTGCCAAGCTCAACTATTGAAAGGGTATCGGGCAAGTGTAAAACCAAAACATAAAGCTCGCGAAAATTCAATCAAATAAAGTCTGTAAGTCATGGCAGCCAGTTTTTGCGATTTAAAGGTGGTTTTGTTTGTTGACAAAATGCCTGATGGAACTACAATGAACATTGAACATTATCAAATACCTACATTAGGGTTCAGACTTATCAAACTTTAATAAATTTCAATGATATTTTCTTCATAAATTTTTATTTTCATTACGTTTCACAAGTTTATTTGATCTTGTTTATAGATTAATGATTATATATTATTTTTGTACTAGGGACCACGACGATGAGTCTTCAGTGTTCGACGCAGTCTCGAAGCTGAACGAAGTGCGAGGGGTTAAGGGACTTGGCCGGTTCTTCAAGCAGATAGCTCAGAGTGCGCGCTCTGGAAGTCAGGATGACTTCTTGGGCTGTGTAAACATCCCTATACAGGTGACGAATCGAACATTCATCTTTTCTCTTTTACGTCTGATCTCGCTAAATTCCATCGCCAAAATACTAAACAATATTATTTATCCACTAGGACATACCTTCTACCGGGCTCGATTGTTGGTATAAGCTTGAAGCCAGGACCCAAAGGTCCAACATACAGGGGAAAATAAGACTGAAGCTATGGCTCTCGACCCGAGAGGATAGAGGAACTTCGGAAGAAGACAACTGGGAGGACATCAGGCAGCAGGTTCGCCTGACTACTGTCTTCGCCGAATATGAAATGTCTAGGAGTCAGGTAAACTTCTTTCTTCATACTATGAATATAGATAAAAAAAAAATAAATAAAATATATATATATATACATTTCGATACTTTAGAAGAAGCTTTAAAACATCGTTTTCGTACATATAAAAATGCTTATACTGTTCTAAGGATCCTTTAAAAATATTTTTTAGTAATGCTTGAGCATGGAATCCATTTTTCAAATACAGTTTTAAAAAAAGGTTTTTTATTGTTATCCTTATTTCACATGTTGTCAGGAAATGTAATTATTTTATTATGAATCCATTAAAAATATATATCTAAAGTACAATAGGCAGAAGTGCAGTTTATTGATTATAACTGGACAGAAAAATGGGTTTCTGTCGCCTGTTAGTAGGATCGTTTATTAATTTAATTCTTAATGCGTAATAAATTATTGTTAGTTTGGAAATACATTATGTGTTAATTACTCGTTTGTGAGTAGGTAATAAATCAATACTCAAACTTCATTTGATCCATTTTCTGAACTATTTTTATTTCCCTCCAATGTAATATAATCCTCCAATTATTCCGATAGCCCTTGGGCCATTTTAACAATGTGGCCTGATAATTGACGTATCCAGGTTAAATTTATTTCTATTACAGGTTATTATGCTATATTTTTTAACTATTGAATATATTAACCTATTTGTTATTAACTTTTCGTTGACAGTTATATGACATTAATTACTTGATTAGAAGGTGATTACAAATAGATTAATGTGTTCAATAATTAAATTGATTAAAATTAAAATACATTTGGTTATGAATGAACCTGGTCATAACAGTCAGCGATATAAAATATTTCATATCTGGATACATCAAGTTTAAGGTTTCCTTGACAATGGCCTGAGAACTTAAACGTAAAAAAAAAAGAAAACTAGTTCAAAATGGATTAAATTAAGTTTTTGTTATAAATTAATAATAATTTTAGATCGCTTACAATAATAGCTTATCGCATTGCTACTTGATTAGTTGAAAATTAGTTATGGGATATTCGGACGTACTGCTATATTATATTATTGCAACATGATAACGTAATGTGGTCAATATCCTATTTCAGGGAGCATGGAACGGAGACCTACCCCACGTCGCCTTGACCATCTTGCACCAGCATGCTATCCAGGGAGACCTAACAGACCTACAGTGTGCCGCCGTGAGGTGGATTGCGTACTCCAGCCTGTCCGGCGTTGAACCTCAGGTCCTCGCTCGGCAGCTCTCGTCCTTGGAGCATGCTTGGCCACATGAGGCACTCACCAGGCAGGAGGTTAAGGGAATTTTATATAGTCTGTTCTGTAATAATTTAAATTCTCAATTATTAAAAGATGTTGACATATTAATTGTTTTGGTTGGAATGCATTTGCTTAGTACTTTAATTATTACAGAATAATTGATTCTGTAAATCTCATCTGAAACAGGACATTACAATATGTTTCTAGTCGGATTTCTTGACACCACATACCACTATGTCACTCAAACTAGAAATTTTACATGAATTAAACTTAAAGTTATTTGTATCCTATATTATTATTTCCATTATTCTGATCATATATCATATCACTGGTTTGCATTATTTATCATATTGCTGTTTGCTGACAAAGGAATATTTTTTATTTAGTGTTTGAAGTATTCGATAGATTGTACAGCAGACAGTAAATTCTTAACAACTCTAAAAGCTTTAGGAAATTCTGTAGACGACTTCATTAAGAAAGTAGCCGTAGTCCAAGATATTATCTTTAAAATAAGTTCAATTCGAAATAAAATCCAACAAGTTTTATTGTAAAATGTACCCCTATTCAAGGTTAAGCAGTGATTAATTAATTATTTAAAAAAAATACTTTTGCTTATTATAATAATAATAAAAACCGTAGCGTCGTTGAGACATATGAAAAGTCTTAGAGCATGTCCTTGAGAAGGAAGGACTGTTTTTTTACCAAAAACAATTCAATAATTAAACAACGACTGAATATTCTTTTTAAAATTGAATATGAAGTTGAATATTTAAAGGTTTTAGATAAGAGGTAGTATCCTAAAAACAAAATTTTAAGTTTAACAAATCCTAAAAAGTTTAGTTTTTTTTTTAAATGAGAGAGTTATCAGACATTAATTATTATTTATTTCTTAATCTTAATTGTTAAGAAGTAATAACTTTGACCATTGCTCCATTCGGACGGATATAGCCCTTTTTTTCCACTTTAAGTATTTTTTGAGCCAATATTTTTTCTTTTCTTCTAAGAATAATTTTTTCGCCTCTTTGGTCTCATAAAAATATTATGATTTTCTATATCTATTTTTAGCTTGTTTGAGATAAAGATGTACCATCGCCTGTTTCCACCCTTAGTCATCATTTGATCATTACTTTTTTAAAATATCATGAAAATCTTTTAAAGAATTGTGAAAATACTTTATTAACTTGAGTATTTTCACAATTCTTTAAAAGATTTTCATGATATTTTTTATAAAAAATATCATGAAAATCTTTTATAGCTCCTAGCAGCTCAACTGATTAACTTGTTATTTTATTCAGTTTTTATTATTTTTCAATCGATTTTAAAGGATCAATAAGATGTTAAAATATACCCTTATGCTACAAATCAAACTATACTAAATCATTTCGAATTTGAGATATAAGATAAAGTAGTTTTTTTATTGTTCAGTGATTGTATTGCTTTCATATCTAGCAATAGTAAATGAATAATAAATGAGAGAAAATTTGTCTTTCAGTAATAAAGTATATGAATATATAACAGATCTATTAATATAATTTATATTAAACCAATATATATATATATACTTTTTAAGTATATTTTTATATTATTTGTTATTACATATTTATATTTTGATTAAAGGAAGAATTCCTAGCGGAGTCCTTCAACAATTTTCTGGATTTCGCCCTTCAGCTGATTCGTAAACATCGAGCGCTCTTCCCGCACCACCACAGGCCATCTATGAACAGGCTGGAAAATCTACTCAGGTATGGTAAATTGAAATATTTCTTTCGGCATTCCTATGTTTTCAATCTTATTTTTTCTTGATTAAACGCAAAAAACAACCCGTGTTAATTCTCGATTAATGTAAGATTAGGTTAATAACGAATAACCAACCATCACAAAAGTTCGAAAACGTAGATTTCATGGTTCTTTTCACAAAAGAACATTTGAATTTAATGACAAATTAATAATTCATTTCCTTTATTACTTTTGGTAAATATGTCTTCTATTACTCTTTAGGTGTATGGGTCTCCTAGCGAATATGAAAGCTTTCTGGAAGTGCTGTCCGTTCAACAAGGAGATACGGGGTGAAATTATTACAGCTCTGAAGAAAGGCACGCATGAATGGTAAGTCACTTTAAGGAGATTTGTCTAATTAAGCGTTAATTAAGTAATTAATTATGTCAATTTATTTGTACATTAGTTGGAATATGTGTTATAAATAATGTAAACGTTATTAAGGATTAGATCAGTCCTTGTTAACGAAAGTGATCTTTCTTCAAATCCATTAGTACAAAAATCGTTAAAAATTACAATACACTTGCCAAAACGTTTCCTCTTCATGAACTCCCTAGCGTGTACTAAAGCATTTCGAATATTTATAAAACTCTAAATTAACAGACTATAAATCCAGGGAATTAGTCCAGGGATGGAACTGGTGTATTTTTAGACATTGCTCAAGCGTTCGACAGTTTTAAACAAAGAATTTCTCGTTAAATCCTGTACGATATTTTCACAACCCACCTACTAATCCTTTCTTCATGCCCTATTTTTTATCTAAGATACGGATCAGAGCTATCTTCTAAAGGTCTATCTCAGTATGAGTACGCCAAGGCTCAGTGCTCGGTCTATTAATCTACACAACAAATATAATTCCTTACCTAACAATAAAAAAAAGACAGTAAAGTCTAACGAACACCGCAAAGACCTTATGACAACATTTAGTAAAACTATTGACTGGTGTTTCTCTGGAAGACCCGATTAAAACACGAAAATCGTATCATATCACCTAAATACTCTTCGACGCGAAACGTATCCTTCAATTTCTCTTTATAATTCACATGTACCATACATAGCCTTAATGCACTGCTTTTCTAGGATATTTGACCGAGAATTAACATATCAACCAAAGGAGTAAACTTTTAATCAAAGACTAAGACTTTTGTATTCATTTCTTTAAAAAAAAAATTTAAACCAAACGTTAGAATTTGAACAAATACACTTACTTCCTGGAACATAGTTGAACGTTTCCATCACAGATATCTGATACAGCTAAAAGTTCTCGCCACAACACATAAAACATTTGGCAACAGCTGGAGTTGTAGTAAACCCAGTGCCGCTGGGTACTGCCCCTCCTTATATCACTTTCTTGTAAAGTTGTTTTTCATGCATTCCTCTTTATATCGATATTATTAACTTGGCGTCATAAAGATTTTACGCTTTTAAAAACAATGTTATATTTTATAAACAAGCTCTGAACGAGTACTCCACATACATCCAAACTTTAGCTATAGTATATTCGCCCAATTTCTTCACAGTAAATTTAGAAATCAGGCTCTACTCGAGTAAACTAATAATGACTATTATACTATGAGTGGAATAGTTTAAGAATAAGAAAGCCCGTTACTTTTGTTGCAGGTACGAAGACATCCACAGGAACATCTCCGGGAGCAGAGCAGATCCCGACACAAGGATACAAGGCTTAGTGAAACTAATCACAGCACTCATTGTGGATCTTCAGAAAGGAATCGACCACTACAACCCCATGTTTGAAAGGTTTTTATCTTAGTCAAATTATTACTGTTTATGCTTACAATATTATAAACATATTAATGTATTGCCATACAATATGGCATTCTTTATTATTTATTTACTTAATACCAGATCGGCTTGATGGGCCTTACATGATTAATTTAAGAGGTACATTTTTTTAATAATTGAATATGGGAGGGAGTATGGTCTCATACAAAAGACACCTATAACATTATATACAATGTTATAAATTAAAAAAAAATTAGATTAAAGAAATAATTCTTAATAATAGTAAGTTAATAACAAAAACAATGACATTAATGGATTTAACAAAATAAATAATTGACTTCTAATGGGAAAAAAATAAATAAGGTAAATTTAAGAAAACGATAAAGAGAAAAAAAAGTTAAGATAAAATAAAAACTTTAGAGTGGTAATAACAGAACAGATAAATATAGAATTCATAATAGGATGCTCTGCAGCAGCCTGAGCTTCAGTCTTCGGATTGTGGTTGGGTTTCTCAAGTTGTAGGTCACTACTCTTTTAACTTCATGAATCTTTTTTTTATGTAATTCTCTATTGTCTCTAATTGTAATACCCGATGTAATTGGCTGTTTCTTAGAAACTTAGGAGCTTCCACTGCAAATCTTATGACTTTATTTTGAAAAGATTGTAATTTTTTCCCTTTTTGAGAAGGACGTCGCTCCCTACACTTCACAGCCATACATCAGCAGTGGCCTGAGAATTTTTTTGAAAATAAAAATAGCTATTTCTGGTTTTAATTTAGATTTTCTATTTAGGACAGGAGTGTCGCATTCGAGATCCAATCATAAAAAGTCTCGAAAGGGGTTAATTTTTCTGGTATAGCAAACTGAGTTTCCAAGAAATACGTAGTAAGCCCAATAAAAAAAAAAAACCAGAATCGTTTTTAATTTTGTCAAAAGGAAACGAGTCCTTTTCGGAAAGCCACCAATAATATATAAAACCGTTTAGTATACATGCAGCAAAATAACGCTTCCAAAATAAAAACTTGGCATCACAAATATCATTATTCTAAAAAATTTAAATCTAATCTGATAGGAGTTCTATCCTGGACAGTAGGGTTGGTAATAAGTCAAAAAGTCTACTGATAGTCGGAGCTTATATCGATAGTATTTTTTATATCGACACTATTGCTTATATCGATAGTATTGCTTATATCGTAGTTTTTCCCAGAACTCATATTTTGGTTTCGAAAACTTATAAACATTAAATTATTAATTAATTTTAACTTAACTTCGAGTCGAATGTAGGCGGATAGTGCAACTAATCAATAAACGAAAACTTTAAATTTGTTCTACAATTGATTCCCTTGAAGCATATTTCTACAAGTTTCCAAATCCTTATGAACGTTGCTTGTATTTCCCAATGCATCCACTATGTTCGTCTAAGTTAATTGTATTGTAACCAATACTCTTGAGCAATTAATTTTAAATTTTCCATATAATTTTTAATGTCAATATCTAAACCTCCTAATAACTTTGGATTTATTTCTAAATATTGAGGTATGGAATATACTATCGTCGGATTCGAATGAAAAAAATCGTATCAGTGCCAAGAAATAAATTTTATTATCTAATTTTTTTGACTTTTGCTCCTCTCAATTTACGATTTTATCCACTATCTGTTTGATTGCCTAGCTTGTGAGAAACTAGTGGAATTTAGTTTTTCTAGTCGCTGCGATCTATCCCATGATGAGAGAATTCTAGGAAACATGAAGTTCCAATTGATAGGCGTTAAGCGGACGTTCTTCTGCTTGGCGTTCTAGAGTAGACAATAGAGTTGCCCATAGTTCAATAGTACAATTAATTGTCACTAGAGTCTACTGATAGTTGTTATACTATCAAAGCTATCGATAGCATTGCTGATATCTTGATTGTTACCAAAACTCTAATCCGTGGGTTTTGAAAAAAAGAACACTTAGAAAATTAAATTATTAATTTTCATTTCCCTTTAATGTTATTATTTGGAATTTCACTATTACCCTTGGTTATTAAAAAAAATATATTGTTCTTGAATTTAATTTTTTCTATCCTAAGCTAATCCACAAACGTTTATAGAATCCTGGGATATTGTAGATGTTATTTTTTTTCATTGGTCGATTACATAAGTTCATTATTGAGGATCATAAACAATAAAAATTAAATATTCACTTTCATTTCTTTTAAAAATTTTATATTAACTTACCTGCTAATAACTCCCGTTATTATTTAAGTAAGTCCCGACTTTTAATCAGTTAGTAATAAATTATTTGATTATATATATTATGTACTTACTGTGTTTATGTATCTGTTACTTACTGTGATATTTTTTTTTAATGCTACGTACCGTGAAATAACAAATGTATTCTGTTATCTTTGATTTTGCCGAAGGAACCTCGAAGCAGACTTTGGTACCTCATCTAGCATAAGGGATCATTGATTTTTTGATATGATACAATAAAATTGTTTGTGAATAGTAGCGAATCATAGATTGTTTATCCTATTTCTCTCATCTCTCAGAACGGACTAAGAAGCTTGCTGGTAAGCACCCGTGTTACATGAAGCAGCTGTTTTTTTGGTAAAAGCTATTTTGAATTTTGGTTTTAATTTTATTAAAAATGCTTTATCATTCTATTAATCAAATAATTAACTAATGATATATACTGGTGTACATACATAGCGCAATCACCTACTTGAAACCAGAAGAATCTCTCTCGTAATGAGTTTTACTTAATGCTACGGTTTCAGTTTAACACGGAAGTATTCTTGTGATCGAAGTTAATTACTATTACACAAGCACGTGCCCTTAAATCCCCAGGGCATGGCTTTAGAGTGATTATAGTCATGCATTAGAATCTCAATTCAAACACGATTCCTTATTTTGATTTCGGTTAATAAAAATTCATACATTATTCAAATATAAATTTATATTCATAATTATTCTGCATGATCTCAGCATAATTATTGTTTCAATTCATACATTTCAACGATTTGGTGCATTATTTTTTGACTAGTTAATGATTTTAAGAGTCATTTTCACAGAAAAAGGCAATTCGGAGTTCCAATTTCCAGAAATTAAAAAAAAAAAAAAATTGAATGATTTTCTAAGAAAATACTTTCATTGAAATTCAACAACCAAATAATAAATATTTTATTTTTGAATATAACTAATTAATAAAAAAGAAGTTATGACAGGTAGGTTTGAAAAAGAAAAGAAAAATTAGTTTTTACAAAACATACGTATTAAAGAACAGAAAATTAAAAAATATATAGTATTATTTCTGTATAAATTGATAAGCTAAAAACATTTAGTTTGTTAATTATACAATTTACCTTTAGTAGACCATTTCATTAATTTAGCAAAAATTGTACATATATATATGTATGTAGAGAGAAAGAGAGAGAGAGTTTATGGATAGATCAATTTAAAAATACTAGGTACCAAAAATCACAATTGATGCATCTTGATTTATAAGAAACTTATTTTTAACTCCATTGCGAAGAATCAATCAATAGATCACATCATCCATTAAATCACGTTTTGAAAATTCCATTACCAATTATTAAGTTGTAATTTCTTATAACGAAGGAAATCTAAATTCATCTCGAACACTGAAGATCAAATCAACGTACGACATTCTGCTATGATGTCTTATTTATTTTTTAAATATATTTTTATT
>NW_027107635.1:361977-369728 GCF_000696795.3 Halyomorpha halys | reverse complement strand
AATTCTAATTGTATACTTATTATTATTATTTTTATATAAATATATCATTTTGACTTTTTTTCTAATTTTTTTTACAATTATTCAATGATTTGTTTGGGATCTCTTTTGCATGAGACTGAACCTTAACAATTGTAAAAAGGAAATATAATTGTTAAAAGAACTATATAACAATATAACTAACTACATAACGACATGGTAATAAAAATATTTTAAAAAATCTTTAAGAATGCATTCTTAATATTATAAATATAATATAATAAACACGTTACCGTGTTAATAATATTTTCTTTATATGAAGTTCTATATAAGATTTGATGAGTCATCAATCACCCATTACATCAACATTTATCTTACTTCCAGAAATTCTTTTGAATTCTTTTCCAATCTAGCGTGATAAATCGTAGAGGCCCTAAACCTGAAAACCTTACTTTAAAAAGAATTTTATACACCAATATATTTCCATTAAGAAGTGTTTCCCTTGTATATTTATTTCTCAAGATAATAACTTTTTTTTTTTTATAGTACCAATGGTGTTCCATATTTCTGCGCCACATACAAACAACTGGAGAAACTGGTGAGTGTCTTTTTAATTCTAAACTATACAAATTCCTAATTTGGGCAGCTTACTATAACCGACCGTCACATGTTGCTGATTGTTCTATATCCCCTTACGTTTTTTTTAATTCGGTTAAAATCTGAAGTTTCTTACAGTTTAAACTGAATACAGGAATATTTTGGATATCATTCCTGATTCTAAATTGAATAATAACATTACAATAAAATAATAATAAATATTCGAAATATCTGGAATCATTATACTTTTTTCTATCTTATAAATAACATGCTAAGAATTCGATAGTAAAAATCTAATAAACTTGTAGGTCCGATTTCGATTTGGTTTAAATACATTTTTTAAAAAAACATAGTCATATTTATTCCAGAAAAAACGTTAAAAACAAAACCTAAAATATAAAACTTGCATGAGAAGTGTGGAATCCTGTGTTGAGAGATATAAAACAATGAGCCTAACAAACTAGTCCCAACAACCTGATTGTAGTCCTGAATCAGTTGAGAACAGGACGTAGAATAGGCCTCAGCTGGATTGAATCGATAATCAAATATATGTGCTGAAATCCGAGAAGGCAATCTGCAAACAACTACTCCAGTTGTTTACTTCAGCTCTGTAACTGTGAGCAGATAAGTTTGCTTAATTAAGAATTGGCATAGTTTGGATACTTTAAAAATTATATGTAGTGCCAGATATTAAGTTAATTATAGATAAAAAATCCGAATAATAATACACGAATAAGCTAATACACGAAGAAAAAATATATATTTTAATTTGAATACATCATTGCATATTTTATAAACTCCTCTCGATATTGAATTAAATTTTTACAATGACATAAAAAAAAAAATTAATTAAACTAAAAAAAATTGATATCAAGAAACTATCGAGTAATCTGACTTCTCCTAGTATTTTCGCAAATAGTATTCGTAACTGGTGGGGATGACCTACTGTTTTCTTTTTTCTTGTCAAGATTCATTTCTCTGGAAAATGAATATTAACCGCCCCAGTTGGGAATCAGACCCACAACGATCCGAAACAAGTGCTCAAAAAAATACTACTTACCAATAACTTTTCACTCAAAGTCACATAGAAACTTTTATACTCATATAAAAATCCTATTACAACTTTACCTCCTTACTTCTGGTCTTCGATGTGTTTCTATCTGACAGCCCTAACGAAGACCTGTAAAGTGGGGCGAAACGTTAGTTAACAATAAATAGTTTTCTTTTACCGTTGATACCTTTATTGAATGCGACTGCTAAAGCCCGTCGGTACGAACGTCAGGACAAGAGTCCAATTCTTCTGGATAGAAAATAAAAAAAAAAAACTTTTTTCAAAATCTTGACTATCTCACCGTGCTCTCTACTTCTTAGTTCGTGTCTTCTTACCAGCAAAATATAATTAAAATATACAATTTACAAAACTTCTACTCTTTCTGCGGTTTTTTAATTCAGCGGTTATTTACTTTGAAGGAGAAACAGTACATTTAAGTCTTTAAAAAAACAAAGTGTTTCGTATTGTGTAAAAGAACAAAAAAAAAAAAAAAACGGAGACTAGGAATTCACAGTATGCGAAAATGCGTACCGTATGCATCCTGTATATTTAAAGTTATATTATCACGGCGGTTGAAATGGGCTAAGTTATTTGGTTTTCAATTTGTAATAACAGTCATAAATAGGAGGAGTTTTAACCTTGTAGAATCGGTTCGGAGAGAGATTTCTGACAAGAGATACAGCACTCAGAGTACAGACCGAGTATTATAGATTGGTCTATCTGCATCCCGCCTTTTATTCTAATTTTATTCTGGCAAAAGAAGAATCCTTAGAAATAGAGAATGGCGACGAAAAAGGGACATTATAAATGGCCAATGTTTAAAATAAATGTCAAGGCTCACGTTTCAAAAGACAAATATGGACTCAAAAATATGTGAATGACGAAATAATAATTCTGTATTTGTAAAACATTTATAAACGCCATAGGATAAAAAATATGTTATTTCAGATATTAAAATTATTTCTGAGGCTTAAAACTTTTTAATTTAAAACATGAAATTTATAATTTAAACAAAATTTCGTTTGAAAAAATATTAATTTTAATGATGAGAATGTGTTTAATTAATTTTTAGGATTGATAAAAAAACATTTACGAGTGAATTTTTTCCTTGATTGAAAAATTTATCGAAAAAGAAGTTCTTAGGTAACTTTATTTTGCTATAATATGTGTACTTCATCGTTTAAAAAATCACTTTTTTAATTTTAATAATAAGAATATGAAGCTTTCAATGGAACTATCAGCATTCAACTCAAAAATACCCAATGGGTTACTACTTCTGCCCGATTTCCTAAATTTTCTATTTCTTGTTTTATTTCATTTATTATTTCTTCATTCTATCCTTTTATTACTTTTATAAAAGAGAATAAAACTGGTACTCTATGCTTTTGTCTTTTTTTCTTCTTACATACCCCCCTTTCTCTCTAATCTGCTTTTTTTTCCAAATACCTAAACCCAGTTGGCGAAGGAGATTTCAAGAAATAAGGACTTGATAGAGGTACAGGAGCAGAAGGCCGCTTCAACTAGCACTTAGCGCTTGCTCATGTATCGCTCTCAGCATATTGCATGAGATAGAATAGTTACAATGTTTATATTTATGTTTACATTTTTTCATTTTTAAATATAATGAGCTATCGAGTGATATATGTTTCAGCTGGCTTAAGAAAACAAAAACAAAAGAATTTTATTTGTATCTGTTGTGCTTAAAGATGATTGGAAACTATCCTTTAGTCATTTTGTAAATATCCACTCTATAAAAATCCTCTAGTCTTTGTTTTAATCCCTTCTTAGTTACGTATCTTCCAGAACCAAAAGAAAACTAAAACTGTCATCAGGTCGGCTAATATTATATTTGTTTGCAGTCCCATTTATCATGTTTATCTTTCTGATATTATATTCTTAAATTTTTTAATACTTCGATGATTCAGGCACTCAAAATTCCAAGTCCTAGCACGGCTTTAGCCAATTTATATCAGCCGTTTAAAGTCTTATTCTATTTTTAGTGACCCATTTAGAGTTTAGTATTACGTATTCAAGAGTCCATTATGAATATTAGTTCGTTTCTGCTCTATCACTTATCACAGGTCCTAGAAGACTTAAACGGCGTTTTCAGCTCAAAGGGGATAGATTTTTCATTTTCTTTCTGTGGTTTCAATCCTATTGTACAAAAATGTTGCTCCGCTACAGGAAAATATAATCATGTTATTCTTAACACCCACATTAAGAAAGAAACATATGATTATCAAAGATATATTTTATGATCATCAGCATCAAGCATACATTTGTTTTATATGTTGGCATAATATTCTTTTGAATTGAAACATAAACATAAACATTCTGTTTCTTTTTACTGAGTACAGTTCTTTCCTCTCAAATAAACACTTACATAAATTAAATAAATAGTGAACATACATCATACTTCGCCAATAGATTTCCCACTATCAAATTAGTCACAATCCAGATAGTAGTAAATAATTCTGAATTGGAACATGTTACAACGACTAGCACTCTGTTGTGTTCCGTGAGAATAACTCAAGGGATTCTTGGCATAGATTTCCTTCTTTACTCTTTTCACTTTACTCAGACTATTATTACTTTCATGTCTTACGGTAGCATTCAGAAGATATGGAGAAGCTTTGAGGTCACCATACCTCGTTAATCCATCAGTTCAACTCGTTGGAGCAGACCAAGTTTAGTATTAATAAGGAGTTCATCAACTTGTTAACACCTTACACCTGGAATTCAATTTATGATCATTCAGACTCATGGCTTTTTCTAAATGTACCTCTTCCTTTCAAAGCCGCTTGGCTTACACCAACACCCACCCAGCCACCTACTCTTGAAGTGCATTTTCTTGTATAAACTGCCGTAGAGCTCTCATAATATGAGTTTCTGATCAATGTCCAATTCTCAACTTTTTGCCACATTTAGAAATTTCAGCTAAATTATCAAATGTGGACAGGCACCCGGGACATTATGTAGTCGCTGAACAAGGGACCAGTGTTTAGAAAATTGAACCTGGAGTCGCCTCTCTGCATTTCCTCCGCTTCAAATGAGTGGCTGATCGTTAACTATAGGTTGGTCAGTCGCTTTAACTCTTTCTTCCACTTTTCTTTCTTTCCACAAGTCGCCGTCAAGTTATCACAATATGGTATTTCTCTCTAGTCCAAAACGTATGTTTTGCTCATACTGCTAGCTCAGTCTACCGGCCTTTACCACAACTACCATCTTTAATCCTGATAGCTCTCTCAAATCCAATTATTTTTTTTATATTCCAAACAATTTAGTTGTATAATTTAGTTGTATAAACAATTTAGTTGTATAACAATTTAGTTGTATAAACGAATATTGTCCTCATCATTTTCAAACGTTCTTTTACGAGATTGTAAACATCTGGTCTCAATGTCTGCCATCTGAGACATGACCCTTTACCGTTCTCTAAAGAAAATAATGCATGAGTTTACTTCGAGCATTATTCCGAATTTCATGGACTAATCGAAAATCGAATACCACTTTCCTCTACCCCCTGGTCACAATATTTGGTTTATTTTAGTTGGTTCCTTCTATTATACTTTTGAAAATGATTTAGTTTTTTTTTCGAACTACGATGAATAGTGATAATATCTTATCGTATATTTTTTATAGCTGATATGAGTAAATCTGGATTCTTTTTGTTTCATTATTATCCTACATATCCTATAATCCAATAAATCGAATTAAGTTCTTTAAGCACACCAGTTATAAAGTCATGAATCAAGTTTGGAGGCTTTCTAGAGGCGGCATAGATACAAGCTTCAAGCATGTGCTGTTTTCCTAGTTCAATATTTGTTCTGTATTGTTTTAAATTTTTCTTAAATTAAAAAAACTTAGTTGTAATAAAGGCCAGCAAACATAACCCTCTTGAATATAATTTATGCTATCCTCTAAACATACCCAACTTACTCTTATACAATATTACATTTTTTATTACCAAAATAACATGAAATAAGATGTTAGTATTTTTTATATTCAGTTGGGCTGAACTGACCTCCAGAAAACATAAACTAATGGTAAGGGTTAACAATAAAAGTGTGATATTAATTTATTTATACATTTCTTTAAATGTTTAATATTTTTGTGTGTACACAAGTGTGTTATCAAAAGCTGATATACATGACGCCCATAAGCACTAGCAACAAAAGCACACGCTTTTTGAAAAATAATTTTAAAAACACATTTTACATAACATTGATATTTTTTTTAGCAAACGAATTTATAGTTGGAATGATAATAGCAGCTTTGTGTGTTAGTTTAGGAAATGTTTTAAATCTTTGTAAATATAATATCAATTTATTGGTCAATAGAATTTTTTTTCAGATTAAAAAAAATGGCTTGAAAAAAGTAAATTTTATTACTTAATGGAAAAAGAGACGGTTGTGACATTACTAGTCTAATCTAGTTTTACAAATATTACATCACATGATTATGATAATTCAGATCTTTATAATTTTATAAATGTCATAATAATATTTGTTTTGGATTTTTTTTTTTTTTTTTACAAAATTTAAATTAAAAGTCTTTTTTTGAAATAAAATTGGACAGTTTCCTTCATAAACATTCACACTTACATTCTCATTGAAACTCACATCAGACAATGAAAAAAGCTATTAATAGGAATCTCTTTAATGAAAATATTAAAGACTACCTTAGAACTTGAAGAGAAATAATAAAGTGTCTAGAGCTATGACAAAAGAAGTAGAAGGAATTGGCTTAGAACAAAAGTAAATTTACACCAGACACCTAGTAGTAAGTTGAGAATTAAACTTCATTTCTAAGTTCAACTTTGACAGGTTTACAACAGACCAACCTTTCAATTTTATTACCTTGCAATCACTTTGTCACCCCAATACTTTCAATAAGTCAAATTCAATTAATGTATTTGAGAGCTAAAACGCCATTATGCCGCCTACGCAAGCAGTTTTAAGTCGCTTCTTATCTAGACAAACCATGGTCCAGTTCAGTCAAACCACAGTCCATCTCAGACGAACAATTATCCAGCCCAGATAAACCATGAGAAACACTATGGTTCAACTCCACGAAACTTTGGATCAGTCAATTACGTCTATGAAACAAATACTTGGAGTTATGAGTGCTATCTCCTGATATTCGAAAATTATGATCCTTCGAAAAATTTATGGAGGAGTCCAAACTGCTGGATATTAGAGGAGACATTTCAACTTCCCGGTTTATACAATACAGTCCCAAGTTATATAATTGAACAAGCTGGTGATGGTAGAACGAATGTCAAGACTATAATGGGAGAGGTGGAAGGTCCTTATAAGGAAGCTACCATTATACAGCACAGGAAGATATAGGAAGACCTAGATTGAGATGGTTGGATGGTATAAAATATTCTGGGAATAAGAAACGGCGTGGTCCGTACAAGAAATGGGCAAGTAGTGAAATAAACGGACTAGTAAACGGGTGACGAAACCATCGCGATGATGAATGCAAATAACTTATTGAGTTATACCATTGTGTAATATGTGCAGTTAAGATAACGATTTTATTAATTGAATATCATTCAAGATGATTGATGGGAAAAATCATTTGGACCACATTGAACGTACTTTAAATATATAAATACATATTATACTTGAAAGACGTCTTGATTATTTTACATTCGACAACATTTTTATTTAAACTCTTAAATAATATTAGGGATTTTCATGTACTGCATACAAAATGATTTGGACGAATATATAAACGTTCATCAAGTAATGTTTGATATATCCCATTCATATATGTTGAATATATCCCATTCTATTGTGACTGAAATGATATTGGACTGACTTTTATAGTTTTCCCATACAGCCACAATAATGTAATATTCCTCGATGGTAAAATTACTGATTAACTCTTATGTATTCGGTTGTTTGGTACTTTGTATGTTTTGGGCTATATTAAGAAAATGGACTTTGCTAAGTGGTTGCTGAGTCAAGGGATAATACAGTATTGGTTATAAAACTAACTTTAACTTCACCAGTCTTCGTCTAATCTGAGGCAAGAAAGTATTAACAGTCCATAATTAACCCTAGTATAAAACAGCCCTGTATCAGTTTCAAAACAACAATTTTGTCAATTTTATTTA
>NW_027107635.1:353081-361912 GCF_000696795.3 Halyomorpha halys | reverse complement strand
GCTCCCAAAAAAAATTTCCTACTTTTAAAAAACGTATTACTTTTACTAAATTAATGAATGCAGTACCTGGTATCTGAGAGATACTACGTAACTGAAGAAAGAGTGATTCAAAGAAAAGTCATCCGCGAGATGAATAGTAGTAGACTTTAATTAAAATTTGAAAACATTAAATAGAAATACAGATATACTGAAGAACTGTTTTTGTAATACTAATTGTAAATAATTAGTTTCTCACGATGTGAAAGAGATTTAGGACGACATGAAGTGTAATTCAAATATAAGTGCCTCTATACAATTATGAAAACCAAGATAATTGGTAAGAAGGCCTGGAATGTAAAAAAGCACTGGATAGACTGAAAGGAGGAAAACAAAACAGTCACATAACTGCCCAACGTAAGCTGTATTGGTATTTATTACAAATAATTTCCAATTGTAGGTACAAATAGTTTATACATATATAGTCAAACTGATAAAATAAATATATATACTTGACTTGAAAGAACTTGACTCATTCAGAATGAACACACCGAATTGATAACTCAAAAACTTGATAAATGGTAAATTTAAGGACTTGTCATACCTACTAACTGAAACTTTTAGTTTGACTTCAAAAATTGAATGATACTATTATTGGAATTAAGCATCGCAACATAAGATCTGAGCGATTTACTCATTGCCCATGAGTTGCAATTAATAAATATACAGTGAGACTAATGCAAGCCTTGGTTTGGAACCTACACAGGTAAGCAACGACCTGGGACCAGAGATGACGCTGATCTGCCAGTCGCTGATAGTGCCGGGGGTTGAAGCGGATCCTCCACCGATCCCACCCTGTGCCGAGTTGGCCACATCTATCTTCGAGCTCTATCTGTGCATACAGGAATTCGCAAGGTATTTATTAGCATTATGAAAGCTATTATCGTTAAAAATAAAGATTAGAAGCCGCACAAATAGTATTTTCTCCTACAAAATATGTAATTCTTCTTTCTCCTTTTTTGTGGCATTTTTAGCTAAGAGAACCTCAATCCTAACACATTCCCTTTGAGCGGAAAACGTTCACCTATTAGATTCTCTCCTATCCTCTGTATATATTTCTCATAGAGAATTCACGAGTGCCTTCATCCCAGCATTTGGGATTCCATGACCTTTTCATATTTCTTATCCATGCGACAGATATGTTCTCCAAACAACTAGAAATTTGTAAATTTATTTCAAGTTGTTGAGACAAACTTTTATATGCAATATTCATATTTATATGCAAATATCATTAAAAATGCTATCGCTAACTATCTTGAAATATAGTTTTTCATAAATCAAAAAAAAATTTCCAAACAGCTGAAAATCAATCTATTTTACCATTGAAAAAAAACTGCTCCTATGAAGACAAATGTCTTAAACTAGTTTATAGCACACTAAACCAGCTTTAATTCAAGTTTCCTGAGATATAGAGTTCCCACAATAGATTAACTAACTATTCATTTTTCAAAATATATTTGATGAAATGTTGCTAAAAAAATTTGTATCTCGGGAACTAACGAACATAAGCAGCCATGTTAGGAATCATATTTTAGTAAATTTACTCTACTTTAAGTAATGTGCTATTAGGTTTTCTAGTGTTAAAGGTAGTTTTAACGATATGGTGCTCTGAATGAAAAATTAATTTTTTTTAAGGTTTTGAAACAGCCACCATTTTTTATTCCTCCTACCTATACTTGACAGACTCATAAATTTTCACTAGTAATTATCGTTTACAAAGAAGTAATAAAAAAATAAGAGTGAAATAACTGACTTTTTTTCTCCTCTTTAGTTCTTGTACTAAATTCACTTTCCCATAGACGCGTCAAATTTGAAAACAAATAAATATTTTAATCATGTTGCTGAGAAGAAACTCAAAATGGAAAACATTTTTATTTTAATACATTTTAAAGTTCATTAACAATTATTGATTCTAATTGTGCTTTTAAAAACAAAACAAACCAGATTCATGTTTTAATCTTAAACCCTATTCCGTCAGTCTGCTGGTGTACCTCAGGGTAGTATCCTTGGTCCCTAACCTTTATACTGTTTTCACAGCTGACATTTCAACCTATCCTAACACTATCCTCACCATGTATTCCGATGACACATATCTATTGTCAGTGAACAATGATCCTTACATTGTATCCCAAACCCTCCAATCTCACATCACGACCCTTGAAAGGTGCCAAAAGTGGAGTAAGATTAATTCCCATAAATCCCACCAAATCATATTTACACTTCGTCGTAAACCCATAACTTCTTGCCCTACAGTGTCCTTTAATAATACCCCACTTATTCCTGTCGGAGAGATCCGTTACTTAGAACTACATCTAGACAAACGACTGACATGGATTCCCCATACAAGAATGAAAAGACAGAAAACTGCTCGTCGATTCCGACTATTACAACATTTACTAGACAAACGGTCCAAACTTCCAATCCATTACAAAAGACAGTGATCTACATGACTGTTATAAGGCCTATCTGGACATACGGAGTTGAGCTTTGGGGCTCCACTAAACCATGAAATTCCTCCCGAATCCAATCCTTACAGTCCAAAATCCTTCGTAAAATCCTTAATGTTTCTTACTTTGTCACAAATCAAGTCATCTATCAGGACCTCAATGTCCCATATGTTGCCGATTTGGCCAAAACCAGACACCACTCCTTCCATGAGAAACTTCCCAACCACCTAAATCCACTTGTTTCTAACCTGGCTTCTCCTTCATTACCTAATAATGCTCCTAGGCGTCTGAAAAGAAGATGGCCGCGAGATCTTCTCCTCTAGAAATATTATTGTAGTTCTATTAATGGGTAAATTCTCCACATGTTTGTAGCATGTCACTATGTCACCTACAGCAAATTTACTTGTTGTATATATTTTTATACAGTTATAAATAACAATGAATAAATTATTAAAATAAAAAAATCTTAAACCAGATATTCAGAGGTAGGTTATAGAAAGCATAAAACTGGCCACTCATCCAGTACATAAAAAACATTTAGTAATTTCAATTATTCATTATATTATCCCATACTTTCTTTGTTGATAGGTTTAAGGTTTTAGATTAGATTAGGGTTACAAGATCACACGATTATTCTAGAGTAATACATAATTTAAATATAAAATCATGAAATTACACACAATTTCATGATTTTATATTTAAATTTCTGTAATTCATGCTTTCATAAATAAAATTGTAAATAAATACTATTTAAAATATTTAAAAAAACGAATAGTAGTAAAATCATTAATGAATGTTTTATAGAAAATTCTATTGATTTTAAGGTATACATAACTGTAACATATAAGTACTGTAATAATAATAATAAGTATAATATATAATTATAAGTCTTGATGAATAATAACTGTGACCGCTGAATATGCCAAAAAGTAAATTTCAAACTGACCGAAACTAGAGTTTCTTTTGTTTGGTAGCATTTAAATATGAAGCCCTTTTTGGTGACTGACTTAACTAAGGGCTTTACTGCGTGGCTGAGCATAACGAGAAGAGAATGGAGACCTTTTAGGCCGCTACATCGGGTTAGCCCAAGCCCTAGGAATTAGCTCATCCAGATTAGATTTTTAGCCGCTTCGGTACCTGCCATTAGCCTCTTTCAGGTCAAATGATTCACTTTTAACATTCTTTTAGATGTATATTATTTTAAAAAGTAGCTTGGAATGCTATTAAAATGAAGTACGAAACTTGGTCCAAATACAATAAATGAAACATCGTATTGGCTTGTTCAGCTATACCACTTGGTTTCAATTGCTATGTATTAAACTTTGCAATATTATAAAAATAGGTTTTTGCTGGAAGATCTGGGTGGTCTTGGAGCCTGAGAGACAGAAGTTCGTCAGAAAAATTATTGATAACTATCAATGCACAGGAAACTTTTAATAGCCCCACTCCATTAACCCTAGATGGAAGGCTATCTACGAGCTCCAGGCTAAGTCAGTTATGGTTTATTCCAAACACTTATCGGCAGTCTTTATGAAGTATCCTTCGTAGTCGCCAATCAGAATGAAGTAAAAAATAATGACCCCCATTATGACAAATGAGAGGATAAACCTACTAGAAGGTTTAAGAGTTAAGGTGCTTCGAGCTGGACAAGAAAGGAGGACATTTCAAGTAGACCATAATGAAGAGCTGATAGCCACTCATCTCACAACCTACCACGGCGTGCATTACCACCAGCTTTTCATCCACTCAGTTATAGATATTCAAATATAATTTAAATATATTTTATGGCAAGGTCATCTACCTCAATCCTTTTATTATAGGAACTTTGATTATATTACCCAATATCACTTCCTCCATCACACATTCGATGGTAATTATATTTTATAAAGATGACTAATTGGTAACTGGTAAACAACGCCTTTGGAAAAGTAATCCTATTATTATAGTTTTAAAAACTCATTTCATTTGAATTAATATAAATAATTTTGAATAATCTCCATCCCAGACACAACTGGTAGGAAGCATATCAAAATATACGTAAAGGCATTAAAAAAAAACATTGCTTTCCAAGAAACAGCCTGTCGAGGAGTTTGTATTATGTCTGATTCCAACAGATATGTTATGTACGTTTGACCTGAAGGTCTCGACAAATGCGTGTTCAATATAGGTAAGGTAGTTGATTAGGAGGTGATTAGACAGGATGAGACTTACGGGGTGACTGCCGTAATTTCTCCAAGGATGGTAATCTCGTCCTACCGGACTTTCGGGTACTATTCCTGTAGGTATGAAGGGGGTATGTAAGCCCGCAGAGTAGCTAGCCGTCAGGTCTTACGAAAGGATAGAAGGTAGAGGAAAGAGGTAACCAGAAGGGAAAAAGCGTGAAATGAGACTCATATCATAAATTAAGACAGAAAGCATACACTGAATGACTTACTTGCCAAGTAATAATATAACAGTATAGTATATATATAACAGTGTATAGTATTTACCAAGTGATAATATAACAGCACCATCGATGGGTTATTGATTCTACTAACGATACTAAGGCCAGTCAGAGCCACTGCTTATAAGAACTTACTTATTACTGATTAAGTATATTCTTTTTGATAACTTTATTTATTAAATCAACATATTTACAATTATAGTGGTAATTACAAGATTATATGTAACATTTTAAAATCATTTACATCTTACTGAAAAATGGACATAATAAATGACTAGATAAAACATAAGTGGTGCTCGCTCCTAGGTGAAACTAACTGAAGCTCTTTATCTAGGCGGAAAGCCATAGCGGTGATCGTATTCCTGGCCCCTGATATATAGCGTCGCTACAAGCCTATGTTCTCCTTATGACCATTACTTTCCAAGATACAATCAATGTTCTCCTTATGACCATTTCTTTCCAAAATACCCTCAATGTTCTTCTTTTGATCATTACTGTCGAGGATGCTGATAATGTTCTCATTATAACCATTACTTTCCAAGATAATACAGTCAGTGTTTTTCTTACGACCATTACTTTCCAAAATAGTACTTCCAGTCTTTTTGTACTTCTCTGAACATAGAACATTTACATCAAAAATATTTTTCTTATCTTTATATTTTTTTTATGTCTTCTACTGCAAATTTACTTATCGTCAAATAATGCTTATCAGGTATTCATAAAAGCATTGTTTTAAATTTGAACACATTTATTCCCGAATGATTTGAATGTTATTGTTTCGTTGCAGTTTTAGAGAACATCTTCCCGACCAGAAGAATCTTTCGGTCCACCTATATTACCAGTGGTTCGAGCCAGCAGTTGATAAGTGGTTGGACTTGGCCAAAATAAGGGTATGTTAGAAAATAATAATATGAATTCAGCTATGTATATGTTACTTTTTTGATATTAAAACTCTCAAGTTTATTTAATTATCTGATATTTTTACTAAAAAATAATTCATAAACCACATACATTGTTGAGTATTTGTTTTTTTCTTTATAGGCCATGAACAGGATAAAGAAAGCTGCCGAACTCAACAGATTCTGCTCCGGAGACTTCATCGTGAAGCATAGCACTTCAGCTGTAGACACTGCTGCTTGCTTTTACCAGATGAAAGAGTTCTGGAAGCAGCTTGCTTGGCCTGATTTGGTCGGTGCTTACAACCTCCTGTACAAGCTGATGGAGGTACATCTCTCCCATTATTCCTTAATGTTCTTTTGCTTGCATAATAACGAACAAGTTAGTGTTAGAAGCTCTTTTTCATAAAATGCCAACTCTTCTTCATTAAAATGAAATATATCATGGAATAATGCCAACCAAAAGCATTTGGAAAAAAGTCTTTCGTTTTTAAATAAATTTAAACCTCTTTTAAAAGGCATTCCAGTATAACGGATGTGGAACGCGGGGGTGGTGGACACAAATAAAATGTTTTACTGTTTTATTTGTTACGGTTATATAACATAAAATGTTCTTACTGTAGTGAGAACATGGAGCACAAGTTCACAACAAAGGCTTGGCAACTACTCAACACAACTGATGTTGATGACTGGCCCTTACAAACTGCTCGTGATCAACAATCGATATATTTACAGTTTGTTACAGAACAACATGTATACAATAAAAATGAATTTTTACATCACGCTTAAGCAAGGGAAACCCCCTCATAAGGAACAATTTTACTATGTTCCGACCAGAAGAGTATATATTTAATGTACTTGAACCCTTATATTTATTAGTAACCCTTCGTATACGGACGCGGATTTAAATTTTATTCCCCATAAGTACTTTATACTCCTCTGTAACGGACAGGAGTCATAAAATATAACACAATAGGATAAACTCAAGATTTAAGAATGAACTAAATTCCCAGTGATGGGAATAATCATTGAAATTCTGTATCCACCTATTTCTATTTTATTTATTTTAAAGGATGAATATAATGATTCCGAAACATATTTTTATATACTGAAATAATTATAATTAATGTAATATTAAATCTTGTACAAAAATCTGCATATATTTTTTTTAAATATCAGTAAAAAAAAAACCCTGTCATTAGTGAACTACATGTGTTTATTTTGTGGAAAAACATTTATAGGCAATATAAGATTCTTCAAAAGTTTCACTTATACACTTTATGTTCTTACACAAATAAAAAATAAATAAAACATGTGATCTGAATTGGTTTGATTTGATTTGTAATTTTTATCGAACATGAAATTAAAAAAAAAATGATTACAGCTGCTTCCTCGACAGTCCGAAAAAACTTTTGAAAAAGTAAATATCAACGAATCCTCCTAGAGACATTCCGAAAGAATTTCCAAAGTAATAAAAAACTGCTTATTCCTGTTTTTATTGAATAGTGGCACATTTAGCAAAAGAATCTATTGTGCCACTATTCAAGCAAAGCAGCGATATGCATCCAACAAAACGATTGCTGATAAATGTAAAATAATTTTTTTAACTGTATGAAAAACGTATTATTATGTTATTCCGGACTTAGAAGGTTCAAGTGACGATTAATAATAAATTTTATTATTTAATTTTATATTAACCATTTTTTCACGGAAATATCCGTATAACGGACAAAGTTATCTTATCTTCTCTGTGGATGTCCATTTCATAGAAGTTTTATTCTACTTGATAAAATGCTACATTCAATTATATTGCGGTTTCAAGAATAGCATTATTCTAGAAATAAGTTAAACAATACAAATATAAACGTCATAAGTAAAATAAATCATACAAATTCTAAACAACAAAGAAAGTAATAGAATACTTTAGCTCAGGTTTATATTTAGTAACTGAAAAAGGACGAAAGATTGATGATGATACGTAAAATGTAACTGGATTTGCCGAAGACGTGAATTCACTATCAAGTGGACATTTCACGAAACAGAGAACTTACTGAAAGAAACTATGAACTCATTTTCATCTATTTTTATATGTGGTTCCCAAAATATTTTTATGATATGAAAAAGAATATTGGAATATTTATTATGAACTATTTATTAAATTTATACTTTGTTTCAGACTATCAGTGGTGGTGCCGTGTATTTCAGCCAAATAACGCAACAAAAGCTTCAGGACACAGGTTACTACGAAGACACCTCTCCCTTTAAAACAACTGACGAGGTAAATTGCACTTCAAATTAAAATTTTTATGTAACAAGCAATTGATTGTTTCTCATATCATAAAAAAAATTAAGACTCAATATAATCAGTACTGTATTAAAAATAAAGTATGTCTTCAGTTTAATGGTATGATTTTTTTAATAATAATCTAAGCGACTGTAAAGGGGTTGTATGACCTTTTTTTCGTCCAGGTCCTTCAGTTTTTTTTTTTATCAGTTATATTAGACAAGTGTTAAAACAAAGAAAACGCGGTGGGGTAAAATCATTACAATAATAATTGTATTTATATTGGTAAATAACAATATTTATTATAATTATTTAAATAACTATATCTAGAGGTTAACAGCCTATCCTATCCATGAAGGGGGGTCAAGTTTTCCTGGGTCCGCCAGAGCAATAAAAGTCGAACCCCAAGGCCGGCAACCAGCATCGCTGC
Organism: Halyomorpha halys; assembly: GCF_000696795.3. Classification (NCBI taxonomy): domain Eukaryota; kingdom Metazoa; phylum Arthropoda; class Insecta; order Hemiptera; family Pentatomidae; genus Halyomorpha; species Halyomorpha halys. Next base: position 353,376 of record NW_027107635.1, on the reverse strand, counting down.
ACTCATGATGTCCTTTACAGCTTCGTTCTTTTTATATCTGGTATGGCCATTTCACCTATAAAGGAAAGATAGAATTATGAAGTCGGATTAAGATTTCCATATTAGTTTATATACCTACAACAATATTGAATCAAGAAAATATGAAAAATGAATCAATACCAGAAACATCCACTGAATAAAACAGTGACAGTGACAATCAGACACCTCTAATTCTAATATATATATAAGTTAAGTATTGGCAAAAGCACAATGTCAAAAAAGAGAAGAAGGAAAAAGATCTAACTCGCTTGAACTG
>NW_027107635.1:327542-350721 GCF_000696795.3 Halyomorpha halys | reverse complement strand
CCCAAAAAATTTATCTGCTCTTGCCCTAGTGCCCTAGTGGTGGAAAAAGGAATCCTGGTCATCTGTCCCGTACTATTATGGCCATGTTACCTTGATATAATGGAAAAGATGGCACCTCTCTTGTTTTTTTTATGCCTTTTATTCCGTGTTTTTAATATAAAATATTAAAAATCTGAAGATGATTTTTTATGACTGATTTATTATAATTACTTAATTATAACAGCAATAAACGTTTGATTATATTTTTTATTTTATCACCCTTCAAGAAAAAAATTTTCATCTCTAATGTATTTTATATATATATATGTGTGTGTGTACAAGACATACAAAACAAACGCTGGTAGAGTATATTGCATGACAGTGGTGCCGCCTAGAGGCAGTTGATATTCTTAATGGAGGTGCTATCAGGAGAGCTCAAAGCCCTCCCCGAGACTGCTATTGTTAATGCTGAGACTAGAAGGGAATCCCTAATTATATGTATTGTGCCACTGACAGCCTGTCATTTAAGGTGCCTTTTGTCTACAGTCACTTTCCTTTTCCTGTTCACTTTTCACTACACTCAATTTACCTGCTTTTGATCTGGCATCCCACTTGAGACCTAGTTTTCATATATAAACCGGTAGGTAACCAATGCGTCTCCATCTTTTCAAGAATTGAAACACCTAAATAAAGCAAGCGTGTTTTGAAATTCATCAGTAAAATAAGCGGAGGGATGAGAAGTTTCAAAACGGAATTTATTTTTACATTGTCTCAACAAGGCAATGATAAGGAGAAATATGTCACTACTATGAATAATTTCATCTTTTTAAGATTGTTTGCTCTACAAGCTCAGTATAGAACTATTTCTTACTAAGATGTATTTTAAACTTTGTAGTGGTACAGCTTCTTCTTTTTTTAGTCTTCGGGCTTATTGTTATTATACCATATTATATTTTTATTATTATAATTGGTGGTGTTGTGAGCTTCGATCAGCATTGCAATCCACTAGATATTGTACTTACGGGAGATCCTTGGGCAGCCGCGTGGTCCGTTACCTGTAGGTCTAGCTACCATTATCGTTCTTAGTTCTCTTATCTCCAATTGCTCCCTGATCGTTCCGGTCCGGACAAAGTTTCGTCTCGATTTAAAGCGAATATGGAAAACGCTTGTTGCAGATGTGCGTAGCTATGAACGACCTCGAGTACGTTCGGCGCAGCCTGACCTTGATCCCAGACGAGGTGAACCTGGAGACTGTGCTGGAGGCGGTTGAAGCGGCAGCAGAAGCCAGCGGAGGCGGCCAGGATCGCGGGCAGTGGAGGGCAGCCTTGTCCTCTTTCATGGACAGAGCCACTAACCAGCTGGAGGCAGACATCATGATGATCATCACCAGGCTTGGAGTCAAGGTGGGGTTTTCATTTCGTAGTTCTTTAGTTAAAGCGCATGTACTATATTGTTTTAAAATATCTGATTATAGGATTCTAAACAATCATTTTTCCTTTAACCTTTCTTATGGTATTCTTATACAGATGGCTGCTCCCTTGAAGAAGACTATGTTCCACCTGGCATGGTCTCCTGATTCTTTGCCCACTCAGGACGCAATAACTCCGCTCCTGGAGTATCTGGACACCCACCTGCTGGCCCTAAACGCAGCACTTCTCCCAAAGAATTTCGAGAGGGTGCTATCCGCTGTTTGGGAATTGTGTCTTCTGCAATTAGGGCATCAAATGGATGGCAGCCCTGGAGACAAAATGCCTGGATTCCATGATAGGTGAGATTTAGAGAACTCTAACTTTGCAATTTTATAACATTGATATATGAAAAAATCATATAAAAAGCTACAAAAACATTGTTTTAATTATAATTAATGCGTCTGGAGTCACATAATTTAATTTATAATAAAACATAATTTAATCTCATAAATAAAGTAAAATACCTTTATAGTCATCTATTTTTTTTTCATCGCAAAGAAGAGAGCTGAACTGATATTGCTGAAGCATTTTTTTTTTCAATATAAAAGAATTAAGAGAGTTCAGTGTTTATTGACCTACTAAACGACACATTAAAACAAAATTAAGAAGACTAAATTGTTTCTGCTGTATAGAAATGGTTAAACCAATCCAGGTCATACAAATTTCAAATCAGTACTACTTGGTCTTCACGTTTGGAGCACAATCTACCAAATATTTATATAGTACAAGATTTATTAAGTTCCACCAAAAGTGACTAGGATTTTAATTAGTTTACTTCAACATCGTCTTTTTTTTTTTTTTTTATTGGAACCCTTATTTAAATTTTTCATAGCCCCCATTTTAATGTAAGCGTGTCAAAACCGATTGTAAAACAATATATAAGACGACTGTAGGTCCATTCCAATCAAAGAATTACTACAAACAACATCTAAATCTAAAATAAGTCTCTGGCTAAGTTAAAGGTTTGTATATTGAACACCAAATTAACAGAATTACGTAATAATTCTACAGAATTACGAAAACCTTACTGATAACAATTATTATTAATAAACATGACTACAATGAATATGTATTTTTTTTTTTGTTTATTTACCGAAAAATATTTTATTTTTAGGTAATATAAATATGTTTATTAGTATGTATATTATTTTTATAATTAGAATTTTTCAGATATACATAATTACTGTTAATTTATTGTTTACTAAATTTCTATTTTAATATGCATGCAGTATCTTTCGATTGTAATGAATCTGTGGCCGTCACAAATATTTTTTATCATCAATATTACCAAGTTTACAATGCCTGGTTTAAATAATTTAAAATAAGAGCAATAAAAAAAAACAAAACTAAAAACTGACTGAATTTAAATAAGCTCATTTTAATGAAAATCTTTCGATAGTTAAAGTAAGCCGAAAAGAAAAAAAGGCTGTTATCTCACCCCAATTTTTGATTACTTTAATGAAAACTATGTATAATTAATAGTCAAAATTGATGAGTCTGCCAAGTATAGGTAGGGGGAATAAAAAATGGCGGCTGCTTCAACACGTTAAAAAAAGTTAATTTTTCATTCCGAGCTCTATATCATTAAAATTACAAACAGTACTAGAAAACCTAAGAGAACATTATTTAAAGCAGAGTAAATTTGCTGAAATATTAACCCGAATAGAGCTTTTTACATACAACGTTGTAAACATCTCGAGATATAGCTTTTTAAAAAGCAATATTTCATATAAATGTACTGAAAGATTAGTAGTTAATGTATTTATTTTGATAAATCTATATCTCAAGAACTATGTGACGCATAGATGTCTATTAACACTCAAATTAAAGCCAGTTTAATGTACTATAAAGTAATTTATGACCTTTATCTTTGTACGAATAGTAGTTTTCATGATATTTGCTAAAATAAATTGATTTATAGTTGTTCAGACAATAAGTTTGATTTATGAAAAATTTTATTTCAGAAAACATATGACGTGCAGATGTTAGTCAGCACTTAAATTAAAGCTAGTTAAATTTACCGTAAAATAGTATATAATCTTTCTTTTTGAATGAATAGTAGTTTTTATAATTTTTGACATAATAAATTCACAAAATGTTAATTTCTGGTCGTTCGGATAAAATGTTTGATTTTTGAAAAAATATATATTTAGAACCATAAGACGTGCATGTATCTGCCATTACTCAAAATAAAAGAAATTTAACTTACTATTAAGTACTTTATGATACGTATTTTAGTAGGGGTAGTAGTTTTTAAGATATTCGCATATAAATATAAATTTGGCACATTAAAATCTCCTGCGAAGATAAAATTCTTGAACTATTTTATAACCTATTAAACTAGCTTTAATTTAAACTCTACGTCGAATGGTTTTTTAGTTATAGATTTCTCAAAATAAATTTACTAACTACTGATCTTTCAATACATTCTGTACAACATTTTTATGAAATGTTCCTTTTTAAAAAGATATCTCGATAACTATTTAACGTAAATAACACTATTAGGGGTCATATTTTAGAAAATTTACTCTTCTTTAAATGACGTTCTCTTGTTGCTTCTTTTTAAGATATAGAGCTCCGAATGAAAAATTAATTTTTTTTAAGGTTTTGAAACAGCCACCATTTTTTATTCCTCCTACCTATACTTGACAGACTCATAAATTTTCACTAATAATTATACACAGTTTTCATTAAAAGAATCGAAAATTGGGGTGAGATAACAGCCTTTTTTCTCTTCTTGGGCTCATGGTGACATTATTATGGTGACACTGAACACTAATTTTCGCTTCAATCCTTCATTAACTTTCGCAAGTAAAAAATTGTAAGCAATTTTAGTTTTTAATTCAAAATTAATGTTTGACGGATTAGGACCAGATAAAAAAGATGAATTATTGAATTTCATTATTGGAAATAAAAGTTCATTTATTATTTATTATTTTAAGGCCAAGTTAATTTGTATTATGAATATAATAAATTCATTGTTTCTTTAAAAAAATTATTCATGCTACAATAATTTTAAATACTCAACACGAACCTCTCGAAACTGTTCAAAAGGTAGCATTGTAGTAGCCAGAGCCTCCTTCGAGTCGACTCTCAAATCATTTCCACAAAACATAGCTCTGTTTTCTTTGAAGACTTTCATTTCGAGTGAACTGCTCCTTTTATTTCGAAACATTAATCTTTTCAAAAAGAGAACCTTCTAAGGTAAGGTTTGATAAAAGGTTCCTTTATGATAGAAACCATTTAAAAATTCAGCATCTCCAGCTTGAAACACAATTACAGTTCAAGAGCCAGGAAATAAAAAAAAATATATCTTCCTTTGTATTGCTTTAAAAAAGATATTAGAAAGTTCTCTGTTTTGACTTTACATGCACTTATTTGTAGCTGTGAAAGCACTCTGAAAGATTTATTTATTAAATATTTGCAGAAATTACTTTATTTATTCAAAAATATCATTTATAAAATCGAAATTTATGAAGAAAAGATCACTGAAAATCTTTTTTTTTTAACCTGTACACCGAGCTAATAATCCACAAGATAAAAACGATTGTAGGTGATCTAGCAGTAACCTGTTGTGAAACATGAAAAACCCTGGAAGGTTTTTATCTTGTTGTATCGATTATATCCAATGCGTTGTAGTGCACTATAATAATTTCGTATGGATATTTGGGTTAAATTGTAAGGGATTAATGCTTAAAAATGTAAAACTGTTTTTCGATGAATTTACTATTAAAATGATTCCAATATTCAATATTTTTATTTTAATTAACATTCATAGTAGACATCATGTGATTTCTTCTTACATTTCTACGCACCAGGAAAATTTACTATTCTTCTCATACTTCTTATATGTATATCAAACCAAACAGCGATACTAACGTCGAGTTCCGAAGATCATCGCGGGGTGACCTGTGACTTTAGTAACAATACTGAATATAATACTACTAATCACCTCAGTGTCTCAGAGATAAACCGATCAAAGATAAATTTATAATAACATTTGTGGATACTGTGTATCGTTAAACGTAAAGCCACAAATATTTTGGTGTACCAATTTTTTTTTTTTTGCTGAATTACAAAAGTTTCGTATTGAAAATAATAAACTATCAGAAGTTTCATGAAAACCAACTACTGACTTTTCATTTTACGCCTTGAATTTAATAAAAACAGTCTGTGTGTTTCTGTAATCTAAATGGCATTGGAGCTGCTATTCTGCCCTGTGTCTTACTGATTTATATTAATGGAAAATTTATGAATAAGCATTGCAGGTACTGTATATTGTCTGCCACATGTCCATTTATAATTTATAGCAATATCGAATTATTGAAGTTTTAATTATTTGAATAATGATTTTTTATAGTTATATATATATTTCTCTCAATATAATGTACACCATTTAATTGTGCATCGATTATTTAAGCCGTTTTTTGAGACTTTCGACTATATCCTAAAATTTGCTGTACCCTCCTTAAATAGTTAAATACCCTCCTTAAATAATTCCATTTTCATTTTTTATCGCAACTCAGATATAAACACATGATACGATTTTGCGAAACTTAACTATTTAGACTAAAGGGACTTCAAAAACTGTATTTCCGTCGAAAACTCGAATTTGAAATTTATCATGCTTTAGGTTAATGAAAGTAAAAAAACCTAATTTTGTAACATGGTAGGTCAGATGGTAAAACAAATTATCAAAATTGAAATTGATAGTGTTATGCTTTGCTTTTGAAGAAAATCTTTTCCCATGGAACTATAAGTATATGAAAAATCCTTCAAAAGCTGTTTCCAGTCCTAGTCAGCGATTCCACATCTCTTTCTACATTAAAACCCATTCGTCTGCCTCATGTCTCTGAGAACCATAATTATTATTTTTATTGTTAACAATAATTACTTTCACCATAAAATTATTTTTTATTTCTTATTGTTGTTTATTAATGGATGAAGATAAGTATTTATACGTTTATTGATATGGTCAAACAATAATGACTGTTAAAGCCACCTCAAATTGACTATGCCTTTTTGTAAAAGAACAAAAAAAAAAACAAGCTGACTCGGAATATAGACATTTATTTGGCTTAGCTAACAACGATTGAAAACATAAAGTAATTTTTTTTAAATTTTAATAATCTATTTATTGTTATTTACAACTGTATACAAATATATACAACAAGTAAATTTCCTGTAGGTGACATAGTGACATGATACAAACATGTGGAGAATCTACTCACTGATAGAACTCCAATAACATTTCTAGAGGAGAAGATCTCGAGGCCTTCTTCTTTTCAGACGCCTAGGAAGATTATTAGGTAATGAAGGAGAAGTCAGGTTAGAAACAAATGAATTAGGGTAGTTGAGAAGTTTATCATGGAAGGAATGGTATCTGGTTCTGGCCAAATCGGCAACATATGGAACATTGAGGTCCTGATGGATGACTTGATTTGTGACAAAGTAAGGAACATTAAGGATTTTACGAAAGATTTTGGACTGTAAGGATTGGATTCGGGAGGAATTTAATGGTTTAGTGGAGCCCCAAGTATCTTTAATTTGAAGCAGACTGTATTAATTATCTTCCATAAAATATAATGTTAAAAAATTAGGGAAGACTGGAATGGGATTTGTAACCCATCAAGCTTTTGAATCAAAAGATTATTAATTTATTATTATTTTGCTTTTATTCTCTTCAACGAATCTGACCGCATCAAACAGCTTCTTTACATCTTAACATTCCGAAATTAATATGAATTGATATTCTTAGCATTCCTCATTCTATCAGACAAACTTAGTTAAGGACTTATTCATTTTTAGTGTATTAATTTACAGTAAATTAAATATATATAGATATTTTATATGAAACGTCGAAGACTCCGTAAGTCCAGATAGGCCTTATAATAGTCATGTAGATCAGTCTTTTGTAATTGATTGGCAATTTAGACCGTTTATCTAGTAAATGTTGTAATAGTCGGAATCGACGAGCAGTTTCTTCTCTTTTTAGTCATATATGAGGATTCCATGTCAGTCGTTTGTCCCGATGTAATCCTAAGTAACGGATCTGTTCGACAGGAATAAGAGGGGTAATATTAAAGGATACTGTAGGGCAATTAGTCATGGGTTTACGACAAAGGATAAATGTGATTTGGTGGGATTTATTGGAATTACTTTTAATCCTCCAGTTTTGGCACCATTCTTCAAGGGTGGTGATGTGGGAGTAGAGGGTTTGGGATACAATGTGAGGATCATTGTTCACTGACAATAGACATGTGTCATCGGCATACATGGTGAAGATAGTGTTAGGATAGGTTGGGATGCCAGCTGTGAAAACAGTATAAAGTCCAGGGACCAAGGATACTACCCTGAGGTACACCAGCAGACTGACGGAATAGGGATGAATTAGCGGTGTTGTGATTTATTTGAAATAATCTGTCGGAGAGATAAGAACGGATAATGAGGAAGTATGTAGGGGCTAGGAATTTACGGATTTTGTATAGCAGTCCTGGGTGCCAGACTCGATCAAAAGCCTGTTCTACATCAAGAAAGACTCCCGAGCAGTACATTCCTCGTTCCAATGAAGACCATCAACCACACGACGGCATTGCTGGATAGTGGAGTGGCATGTTCGGAATCCAAACTGGTGATCTGGGATTATGTGGTTTGAATCAAGGATAGGGTACAGGCGTTCTAAGATGAGTTTCTGAAGGATTTTGCCCATGATAGGTAACAAAGAGATAGGACGGTAAGGGGGTGGATCATAAAGTAAAATAAAACAAGAGTTAAAATAAAACAATAAATATAAGTAAAATAAAAGGAATTTTAAACAAAAATAAATTATGAATTGAAAAACCAAATTTACTAAATTAATAAATATTACTAAATGAACTCCGATGGGTCAGAGACCAGACGGGTTCTGTAGAGAATATTATCTGCTCCGAAAGATCAGACACGATGTTTTCAAGTCCAATTGTTTAACCGTTGGTGGGTCCTCGTCTATACGGTGCTCTAATAACAATTTACGAAGAATGGGTCTGGTGACGATATCGGACCAACTACACACAGACCACACAACTCATACTCAAGCCAAAAGCCAAAAACCGCCGAAAAGGTTTGGTTGCGGACTGTAATGTTCACTAAAACACTCAAAATGCCCAAAAAATAATACCTACTGATCGCAGACAGATCTGTTTAGAAAGTGTAATGGCCTCTAAAAGCTGGAACGGAATTTGAAACGAAGATGGTGGGTCGGTTACTAGGTGACGCCTTAGCAACGGTTTAACGACCATTAACAACTGTTTTTTTACACTTTTTTTTCGGCCAAGACTCCCATTGGACTCCTATACTGCCTAAACATGGTTGGGGGTCAAAGTTCTTCTTTTTGTGAGACCGCCACTCAATGAAAAAAGTCAACGTCCCAGGCCGGATTCGAACCGGCACCACCAATAGACATCAAATTGGTAAGACTGTGTCTTAATCACTGAGCTATGGGTGGCCCTAATTTTTTTTTTACACTTAATTATAACACAAATGTATTTATAATAAACTGACTACTAAATAAAATAAATATAATTAAATTATCTAGTAATACTAGATAAATTAAAATTCCTCCACTACAACCCATAAAGGATCAGGGGTTCAGTACTTTGTAAGGAAGTACTTTTACTAGACCAACGGTTGTGCAAGAAAGTGATTTGGTCAGAATCACGCTCGACAGCCAGATTTTTACCCAATTTATGAAGCTGGGTGGATCATAGGAGAGCTTCAAAACCCACCGGGTTGATTCATGGCTTCAGTGTAACAGAAAACAATTTTCTGCCCAGCCAGAACCCGGGTCCATGGAGTCAGTATCATCGCGCCTACCATGCTGCTACTGCGCTTCCCACTAATTAAATACTATTTAAAAATATTCGCTAATTAATTATTAAATATGGCGTTAACAAGGACACTTGATCATTTTTGCAATTTATTCTTAGAATACATCAGTCTCGATTTAAATTAATTTATTTTCATCATTAATTATTATTTGTCTTTAAGTTAATTAATGACAACTAATTTTTGTTTTACCACTTGACTCAATTAGAAATAATTTTATTATCACCATTTAAGCCAATTAGGTACTAAACGTTTGAGCTTTCCCCGTGTTTAGTCACCAGAATCGAATATCAATTATAATAGAATTTATTTAAAAAGAAAGGTCTGGAGATGAAAATAATAAGGATCAACATGGGGGTAAAAGAATTTTTTTTTCCTATAGAGTGACACATTTTGAATTGGGTAAAGAAAGATCTTTGTTTGAGGAGGGACGGGAGCCCAAAGGGACCCCCTTCTCTTCAAACAGACCTAATTTCCTATCAGCCGCCCGAACAAATAACATTATTATTTTCCAGATCCCTTGTTTAATCAAGTGTCAATGCCTACTTGACTGCCTCCGCACTTTAATAACTAGATTTATTTCCACTGCCAATTGGAAAATTTGAATCTGAAAACTTTTTTATAAGTAAACGAATTTATTTTTGGCCGATTGGATATGATCTTTTCATGCCTCATCAGATTTTAGAGATAGGTTTTTTATCTACCTCAGATTAAGCACTACTTGGTCGGATTATTTAATTTAAAATATATTCACAGATCATCATTATTATTAATTAACAGTTAAAAGATATAAAAGTTTGGTGTCATGGGTGGTTTATACATTTACTTAACGTCGTGCTTCGAGTTGAAGTCGATTTCCTCATATTCGTTATTATTCACAGTGGCAATATTTTTCCGTACTAATTTTTCAAATGAAGTTATCGGTTTAACCTACTTACTCTAATTTCAAAATTTTTCTGAAAAGTACTTTCAGTTTATTACTCGTTATAAAATATTATTCTGAAAAAGTATGAAGGGAATATAAAACAGTTTAATAAAATTTACATTCTGTTCTTGACCATTTATTCAATGGTAAATTAGTATAGAATTAATTTTCAAAATACTAAGAATACTTTTATGCTGTCAGTCATCCTATCAAATCAGGGGGAGGGGAGTGGCATAACCCTACTCTAAAATTGAAGCCAAAAAGGTCACGACCACGAAAGGAAAGTTTACGTTGAGGTAGAAAAGTTCGCTATTGTGATCTACACTTAAACAGGCAGCCAGTGATTGGCTCGTAATCTTCTGCTATTCCCCAGCCACGCCTCTTAAAGGCACACAATCACCACATTTTTGGCTCCCCATTTTTATCCAGCTTACCACCTCCACTACACTCCTTCCTCCATGTCTCAAACCAGAGGCTCGTACATATGTTATGTTAAATAAAAAAACTAATTATTTAACAACTATGGTGACATGACAGCATCTATCAAACCGAAATGGAAAAACGCATTGTGCATGGTTCAAACTCTTGTCAGAGCAGACCTTTTATTTATGTATTTTTCATCATTCTCTTTGATCTACAAGTTTACATATTACATATTATCTTTTCTAAAATTGTTAGCTATCCAATGGTATATAATACGTCTAGGTGTTTTCAACCTGGAAAAAATATTTTATCTCTTATCTCCTTTAGTCAATTATCGAATCCTTTCATAGTTTATATTTATCCATTTTTTAATTACTTGTTTATAAATTCAACAACCACTTCACTAATCTTTCCTTTCATCACAATCTGCAATCTATTGAGGTTTTTAAAACTATTTTTTTTTTTTAAAGTGAATATTAAATATTATTAGACTAATCAATCTTTAATCAGAAATAATTATTTATAATTATATCTCAAACATATTTTTGTTGTCGGTGCGCCATATATTAATTAATACTTCAAAACAATAATCATTTTTGAGATTATCTCTACAGCTAATGACAAACAAAAAACATTATGAACCAAACGTTTGAAATACAATAGCGGACAATTTGAGACACTACGTCCATATCTGCACTTTTAGAATATAAAGGAAAAAATATAAAGTATTTTAGAATAATTATTACAAACCTTTGAGTTTACTTTTTTATCAAGTGATAATTATTATCTTCATGGATATTGTCCTTTGAAATTTAGTTAAGTGTGTAAGTCAATGAAGATAATAGTATTATATTGTTATGTCACGTTTAATTTTTCGTCCGTTCAAATTATTTTCTTAAAAAGTTTAATGGTGATAATTTCTTATATGTATCATAGTTATAATCGTCATAAAATTACACGCAATAAAACAATACATATATATTGAAAGTAAAATATTCCCAACTGATTCCGGGAGTAACAATTTATAATTACGTTACTCCAACACTTTCCTTTAATAAGAAAAAGGGAAAAACTGATGCGTGCGCAAAAGACTTTTGTCAACTTTAGTAAAATGAATTTTTTAGTTGGTTCCCCTCTGTTAAACGTAAGAAGCATATTTCCTCATTTTTTAACTACAAAGAGTAAAATTAAGACATAATTAAAAATTAACTTTAAAATGTTTATGATGAAGTTCTTTCTTTTTTCCTGGTTGAAGCAAACTTTAAATTTTCCTATATCGCGTAAAGATATTCTTATTCTTGGTGGAAATCTAATGTATATTTTAATATTGAACGAGGTATTGAATTTTAAAAATCATTAAAATTTTTCATTATTTGTTTACTATACTTTAATAAAAAGTTTGAAAAACACTAATTTGTTGGTAATGAGAAATACAAATTGTTTTCATAAATATTTGTTGGTTTGTTAAAACTTCAACTCATATAGAAAATCCAAAAACATTACTTGCTATATTATGATTATATATACTTAAATTTATAATTAATTCTATAGAAATATAAGAAAAGTAGAAATTCCATAATAAATGCATTAATTAATAAGCAAATAAATTTATGATGATGATTTGTACATTTTGTCCTTTTGCTTACAAAGAAATTTAAAAAAACTTTTGAACGATTATTTTATCGCTTTTTTTTATATTTATAAAATTATTAAGATGTATTTTATATCTCGTCAACTAATTGTCAAACACTATATTTATAAATACATTTTTGATTACAACATACCCCCTCATCATAAAATAATGTTATTTAAATTGAAATATATATTGCATTATGTAGTCAGTGTTCTTTTATATTTTCATTTTAATAGAAAGTGAATTCAAACTAATTTAAATTAAATAGTACTTTTTTATTACCTAAAAAAGAGTACATATGTTTATATAAATAGTATTTTTTGACAATAAAGTGACACATTTTGTGTCAATTTGGACTTCAATGTAATAGTTTTAAGCGGATACAAATTTTATCTGGACTATGCTGAAATACCATTTGAAAAATATTGGATAAATAAGCGACGTTTATGTTTTTCAATTAATTCGCATGATTAACTCACGTCAATGAATTTATCACAAACTACACAGTGACAATGGAATTTTTTTTTTCAACTCGCTTTATTAATTTAGTTTTTATTCTGTTAAAATTATTGTAATCTTAGTAATTTCGTTTTAAATTGTGCGCAGGCTCTACGACGCCCTTGATATCCTCGTAGACTTTTTTCATGCAGAAGGGAAAGGACTTACTCTGGAGAACTTGAAGTCAGGTAAGTATTTTCTAAACATAATATTATCGTCGTTTCAAGATACAGTATTTTCATAAATATTTAAAATCCTCAGTCTGGGTAAGGTAGATAAAAGTGCTCCATTGCAATAAATGCCAGAGGCCTTACAAACAGGTGTACTCTTGTTTCAAGTTTATATTTTTATATCCTCCTGTTCTTCATTATTTTGGGTAAGGTAGATAAAAGTGCTCCATTGCAATAAATGCCAGAGGCCTTACAAACAGGTGTACTCTTGTTTCAAGTTTATATTTTTATATCCTCCTGTTCTTCATTATTTTGGGTAAGGTAGATAAAAGTGCTCCATTGCAATAAATGCCAGAGGCCTTACAAACAGGTGTACTCTTGTTTCAAGTTTATATTTTTATATCCTCCTGTTCTTCATTATTTTGGGTAAGGTAGATAAAAGTGCTCCATTGCAATAAATGCCAGAGGCCTTACAAACAGGTGTACTCTTGTTTCAAGTTTATATTTTTATATCCTCCTGTTCTTCATTATTTTGGGTAAGGTAGATAAAAGTGCTCCATTGCAATAAATGCCAGAGGCCTTACAAACAGGTGTACTCTTGTTTCAAGTTTATATTTTTATATCCTCCTGTTCTTCATTATTTTGGGTAAGGTAGATAAAAGTGCTCCATTGCAATAAATGCCAGAGGCCTTACAAACAGGTGTACTCTTGTTTCAAGTTTATATTTTTATATCCTCCTGTTCTTCATTATTTTGGGTAAGGTAGATAAAAGTGCTCCATTGCAATAAATGCCAGAGGCCTTACAAACAGGTGTACTCTTGTTTCAAGTTTATATTTTTATATCCTCCTGTTCTTCATTATTTTGGGTAAGGTAGATAAAAGTGCTCCATTGCAATAAATGCCAGAGGCCTTACAAACAGGTGTACTCTTGTTTCAAGTTTATATTTTTATATCCTCCTGTTCTTCATTATTTTGGGTAAGGTAGATAAAAGTGCTCCATTGCAATAAATGCCAGAGGCCTTACAAACAGGTGTACTCTTGTTTCAAGTTTATATTTTTATATCCTCCTGTTCTTCATTATTTTGGGTAAGGTAGATAAAAGTGCTCCATTGCAATAAATGCCAGAGGCCTTACAAACAGGTGTACTCTTGTTTCAAGTTTATATTTTTATATCCTCCTGTTCTTCATTATTTTGGGTAAGGTAGATAAAAGTGCTCCATTGCAATAAATGCCAGAGGCCTTACAAACAGGTGTACTCTTGTTTCAAGTTTATATTTTTATATCCTCCTGTTCTTCATTATTTTGGGTAAGGTAGATAAAAGTGCTCCATTGCAATAAATGCCAGAGGCCTTACAAACAGGTGTACTCTTGTTTCAAGTTTATATTTTTATATCCTCCTGTTCTTCATTATTTACCAATGTGTTTTAATTGATGTTTGAGTACTGTATGTCATTATCATTTTTCAACATTACCTCATAGCATGGACCTAATGAATTATCATCAGGAATCTTTGGGTCACCCTCTAACTACATTGTATTCAATTGTTGTATTGTGAGGTAAAAAACACCCGGAGAAAAAATACTTTATTCTTGCAGGGTCTTGATTAGAACAATACAATTGTTTTCCAATTTTCTAAGTAATGCCGCAGTATGATATTTTTTAATAAAATAGTTCGTATTTTGACGATTTACACATTTTCCTTTATTGGAAAGAGTGGTTTAGGGGAAATGAACACTCAGAGACTACATGTTTTTTCCGTCATCAATAGAATCGAGCCATATCTTGAATTTTTTTTTCCAGTAAAGACTAAACATTGTGTTTAGCTTCAAGAAAAGAAGAATTTATTTTTAAAAAATTCAAGACTTTATTTATATGCTATTCTTTAAATTTCTTTACACTTCAACTCTTCTATAAATATTAGTACTATACTTATATATACGACCAGAAAGTTAACAAGGGACACAAATTAATTGTTTGAATATAATATAACGTCTGATATAAGAAATCAAACAAAATTTTTTTTTTGTTTCATAAATAATATGAATGAAAATTCTTGATAAAATTATCAATATTTTTCAATCTGTATCATAACTGTTCCATGAATTTTCATTTTGCAACTTTAAACCAAGGCACAGCATTCCTATATATCTCTACTATATACTAACAAATAAATAACAATAATAAAAAAATATCCAAATCATTCATGAAACAAAAAAAAAGTAATAATATTTATTATTTATTCTGGGATTGATCTCTTTAGAATAATATACAGGTGTTAAAATTAAGTTTTAAAGCCTTAGAGTGAAATACTAAATAAAAATGAAATTATAAAACGTCAGAAAATATAATAAAATAATGAATTTAAAAAGATGAAAATTAATAACAATAATTATCAGAATATATAAAATAAAAATATAACAAATAAAGCAAAACCATATGTCATATCATAAAACATAAGATGACAAACACTTCTGGTAATAAGTAATAGAAAAACAAACATGATAAAAATCGAATATAATTAAACTAAATGTAATAAATACGTTATTTTGGCTGGTTCCTTGTTGTATATGTGGTTTCAATTGAACTATACACACAGACTAACCATGCCTTGAGTCTTTATCATATATACACTCATATGCAGACAAAGTATTAGTAGTAGTATACCTCACATTAATAACCTCAAAAGACTCATTAACTAGAGAAATTACATTACTTTATGATAATGTACTCTTTTATTTATTGACAAGATTAAAGATCCTGTAATTTGATTTTTGACTAGAAAACTACCGTGCAATCGAGCAAAGACTCCAGTACCACAAGACGGAGACTGAACAACTGATCACGATGTACCACACGGAGCGACTTTTCCAGCAACTGTGTGTCGAGAGCACGGAGTACGGAGTTCTGTCAGTGCGGGCATATTTTCACCACGACTCCCTCTGCGTCGAAGTACTCAATGCTAGAGATGTCATACCCCTGGATCCTAACGGTAACTTTTCAAATATATTAGTATAAGTTCTGTATGAAGTTCAATCTGTTAGATGTATCTTGATACAAGTATACGTCAGTTACTTTGTAGACGCTTCAGCTATACCGATGCTGCATAGCAAACTATATCAAGTAAGTAAAATTATTCAGACTTTATTTTACCAATATTTCTTCATTTCTTCTTTTGCAGGATTCAGCGATCCCTTCGTTATCGTCGAACTTCTGCCTAAAGCAGTCTTCCCGCACTGCTCAGAGCAAGTGACCAACGTCCAGAAGAAAACATTGAACCCGTTCTTTGACGAGTGTTTTGAATTGTAAGTATATGCAATAAGGATATTCATATGTTTTAAATAGTATCCGCAAACAATAATGCATTAGCATTTCTCCAACAAAGCAACCCCAGCTCGGTATTTGAAACACCCTAAATTTCAAAACTAAGTTGGCACTTTATAAATTTTTTTTTGTATTTAAAAATAGTTCTCAACGCATTTCATGTATTGGTGGTACTTCTATCTAAATCGTTCCTCTTAAAACAAAGAGCAAGCTTAGTGTTAATGCATAATTTATGCTAATTCGTACTTAAACTACATGATTAATAAGTAAATAAAAAAATCAAAATTTCTAAAGTCATTCTGCAATTGAAACTAATCTTTTCAATGCATAATGAGACATAACTGCCATTGTCATTATCAGGGGGTTAATTTGGAGCATGTCAAAGCTGTTTTCAACATATTGTTTTATCCGTCATGATAGTAAATCCAAATCACTAATAAATAAATGTTTCAAAATAGTAATATAATACAATTAAACCACATAAAAATATTGATACTTAAAAAAAAATATACATATATTACTAAGTAGGCAATGTTAATTAATTAATTACAACCCATTAAACACTATAAAACAGAGAAAAGCAACTCAACATATGCAGATGACAGGTATCCATGTATAAGTATAAGGGTTCGAGTTAGAATAATTTGGTGAATACTTTTGTTTACTTACTTAATTTGTCTCTATTAAAAATCATTTATATTTATTTTAATCGATTAAAAATGATATTAATTGACTTTATGATAGAATGATTTATTTAAAAAATATATTAATTTGTAGTGGATGCTAGAGAGCAGGACACAGCAACTTTCAACATAAAAAATAAATAAATTAAGCACATTTTTTTCCTAAAGGCAGGATAAATAATCAGAGAGTAATAGAAATTTGTAAAATATAGAATATAACATATTAAACCTTTTTTTAAATGATTTTTGGACTTATATTTATTTATGTTAGTCTTTTTAGTAATGCTTATCACGTTGATTGTAACTCGTACTGCACAATATCCCTAATATGTATCCAACTAGCTCGGTCACCCTGGAGCAGTGTAAATCCGAGAGCGCTATGATCGCCTTCACCGTCATGGACCACGACGTACTGACAGCTAACGACTTCGCCGGCGAAGCATTCCTGTCTTTGTCGTCGATCCCTGGAGTCACCGGCAGCTCTAGCGTCGAAAACTTCCACGGACTCAAGCACGTCGATCTCCCTCTGATGCATCAGAAAAACAAAAGTAAGTAGTTGAAATACCTATCTTAATATCCCACTGTTTTGTTAGCTTTAGTTTAAAGTCTTGGCTTATTGTAAGTGTTTAATCCTCAGTTGACGAATCCAACTAACTGTGTTTTTGTCCGGATGAATTTTAAATAAAAATAAATGAAAATGAGTTTTAAAATAAGTGTGATTGTATATGTGTACGTGCGTATGTGAACGATTTACATTTAGATCAAAGGAAATGTCAGTTTTTCAAAACTAAAATTAGTTATATTCCGTAAAACAAAATCTCCAACTCAGAAAGCTGAGGTCACTTTCGAAATCAAAAATGAACTGCACTCAGCTGATCAAGGAGGCATTAGCTGTAGTATTTTCCTAGAACAAATTTTATTTATTTTTATTTGATAAATGGTTTACGTAGATAACGTATGATAATTCTACCAGCCGTGACTTCTGCTGGGTTCCTCCAAACATCCTGGCTTACCTATTATGGTTGTCAGATTCAGCATCGAATGCCAAAAGAAAATGCACATGCTGACTATATATCAAGAGCACCACTCCAAAAAGAAACAACGACAATCGAAGAAGAAATAAATAAAGAACTTGACCTAATTTCTAATGAACTACAATGATTATACAATATTTCTAATTATTTACTAAACTACAAAACTTTAGCGAGGGATGAAGACTTATTAAATAAAGATTGTTATAACTCAGAGTACTATTTACAAAATGAAAAAATTTCAAGGTCAGCGAACTACTATACCTCGATCTTTTCAAGAAGAAGTATCAACAGAATTCCACTATACACACCTTGACATCCTGAAAATGGAACAGCTAGCAAGAAGGTATGTATACGTATAAGAAGAGGGCACAGAGAAGGTTCCTATTTATTTCTGAGGGGAACCAAAAGAAAACTTCGAGTGGGTTCGAAAGCCACGAGCATAATAAAACCACACATTTTTTGGTATTTATGGACAGCAAGTCAAGATAGGTAGTTCGATTATCAACAAAAGCTACCATCTCTCCAAGTTCAATTCATGGATTTATGCCCTACAGTAGCGCATTACCTCAAATCATTCCGTACACCATCAATATATTTTAGGCAGGCAACATCGACCAAAAAGGTGGTGTTGGCTTTGTTTTTTTTTTTAATTTATTTATTGTTATTTACCACTGTATAAAAATTTTCAACAAGTAAATTTTCTGTAGGTGACATAGTGATATGATACAAACATGTGGAGAATCTACCCATTGATAGAGCCCTAATAACATTTCTTGAGGAGATCTGGAGGTCATCTTCTTTTAAGCCGCCTAAGAGGATTATTAGGCAATGAAGGAGAATCTAGGTTAGAAACAATTGGATTTGGGTGGTTGGGAAATTTATCATGGAAGGATTGGTATCTGATTTTGGCCAAATCGGCAACATATGAGACATTGAGGTCCTGATGGATGATTTGATTCGTGACAAAGTAAGGAGCATTAAGGATTTTTGTTGGCTAATTAAGCTCCAGAAAGCCGGAAATGGCTTTATTCTTTTATGCAAACATCATCGACATTTTCAGACTTTTTAATAACACATAAACGAAGCATTTCAAGGGAAGTTCTGCTCCTGAGGTTTTAGATTTACAATTAAAAGGTTATTTTAACTATTTAAAAAAAAATCGTTTTTTGATTTTTAACGTTATATCCAAAATTTATTGTATCAGATGAAAAAAAATATATATTTGGACTTAAAATGCTCCTAACTCTAATTTGTCTCTATCTACCAGTCTTCATGGATAATTGATCTGTTTATAAACTGGCTACCTTCGAACTATCTTTATTTTATGAATAAAGAATAATGAGAATTCATATAAATCCGCTTACAGTGTGATTTTAACAGCGTTCGGTTTTAATGAAGCCTGGAAAACAGAACTCTGAAATCTTCTTCAATTCAATTCTCCATTCAAAATATCGATTAAAATTAAAGAAAATACAAAGTCCTCAGTGGTTGCGATTGGCCATTTTAAGACATGCTAACATCTGCTAGCTTGAAACTTCGGAAGTTGCCTTCTCCACAAATATGGATAAATACTAAATACTATCGAAATATTTAAAAAACGTTATGCAACAACAGATGAAGTCGCTACTGCCTGTTAAAAATTAACAGCTTCTTCGACTTTTTTATTTGGCTACTCTTTCTCCAATTGAAATTGGTGCTCGGCAACACGCAATAAAGGCTCTCCTACAAATCAGTTTGTTGAATAGTCATTTGATGGACCCAGTTCAATGGGGTTGGACGGTTACACAGCATAGACCACTCCAATTACTGCCAACAGCCGAACAAGTCCCACAGGAGCTGATTAATAATCCTGCCTACAAATGTTTGGAGGAGTGTCGAAATAATTGTGCTTGCAGGAAGCGAGGGGTGAAGTGTTCTCCAATATTATATAATTGCAGAGGAACGTCCGGTAACAATATACCAGTCAAAATTGATAGCGAACGCAACTTGAATGGTGGCAAAGATATAATATATTTTTTGGTAATTAGGTTGTAAGATATATTGTTAGATAACCAATGGTTACGGATTTTAAGATCTTCAAGGAGACGAGAACCTTCTATCGCACAAATTGTTCTAGTTAGCTTACACTTCCAAACGTAGCTAAGTCAATTAATCTTGTGTTTTTATTATTTATTATTATATGTTTACATTATGATTTCCTACCCAATCGATCAACAAATTTAATTATTAGTTGCAGGCAGGACTGAAAAAATAATGAAAATGTTTTAACGAAAACTATTGTGCAAGAGTGCGATTGTAAGTCTGGTACTAAATTCGATACTACGCCATAAATAAATAAATTATTTATTACACATTACAGTTTAAACCGTGCAGATAATATTTAAAAATTTCAAAAACGAATTTTTTATTTTAATTGGTAAAAATAAACGTTCTATGAACTCTCATGTCTTTCTAAATAATCGAGTAATTTCTATTATATGGTCCTCATTTCACTCATAATTGACATGTACTTTCATTTACAAACTAATAACATTAGTTTCCCTAGAAACTTATCGTTTATGAGTTACTATTGAAAAATTGAAATGAGACGGAAAATTTCGAGGTTATAGGACTTCTCATAAAACATAAGCAGAAAATTGGTGCTAACATAAAATTTAAGAAGATAAAAAATGTCGTTGGGATGATAAGATTAAATTGATTTGCAATTAAAAGTTTCAATATTACTGTGAAGAGTGACAGAATAGGGTAATATTGACTGAAATTGATGACTTGGGCAGAATAGCCTGCATAAAGTTTTTAAATTATTGAATGTAAATTTGTATCTAAGATTTTCTTTGAGGATTGCTGAATAGGCCGAATCGTTGGACTAGATAAAGAAATAAAGATTTTTTTGAGACTTAAATTGTATACAATTTAATTTATTTAAACGTAAATAAAGACTTCTTTAGGAATTAATGAAAAGATTGAAACCATTTTTGGGTTTCCGTAATTTAATTAGCCAACAAACTCTACGCTACCTGGCCTAATTGCAGGTAAGTGACAATGGTCGTATAGGTTTTTTTTTTTTTCCTTACCTCCTAAGTTTATCTTCGAACTAGTGCAATAAATAAAGACTTAATATTAAGATACATCAAAATATATGCAATCAAATGCCCTTCCTTTGCCATATGGAATTATAAGGAGGTGGCCTGAGTCCGTTGAATGCGATGGTCTAAATACTGGCCAAGGAGCCACTGGGTGCGGTGTACAATGCCGGGGAGGGACCGCTCCGTCCCCACTCTACTGAGGTGTTCTTGATCGTCGGTTCAGACTCATATCCACAAATATTTAAATACAAAGGCATTCTCTGTTGCAGACCATCCGATACTCAAGACCCTGGAGACAAGGACTTGGGACAAGATGGCTCAGGATTTCGTGAAGAAACAGAAGATGCGACTCGCCACATCGTAGTTCTACCGCGAGTCACGTCGAAAAGGGAGGAGAAGAATAGTGAGGGTCTTGTCATCGACCTGCCTGGGCACAGTCTAATGCGGGAATACAACTTGCACGCTTCTGCTTCTGCTGTCTTTCTTTTATAGCTTGTGCTTTTATTAGCGGGTTTATCCATAGGTTTATACATATTGTTCAGTTTAATTAATAACTCTTAATATAGTTCAGTCAAAGTGTTTAAAAATCGAATTTAAGTGATAATAAGACAAATTAACCAAGGTACTGTTCATTAAACCTTAATTTTGTCATAAATTAATAAAAACCATTATGTATAATATAAATGAATTATATTAATGAAAACCACATCAGAGTTATATTTTCCTGAAGTGGATAAACCCGCTCTTCTACGCTATTAGTCTTCTCTCTTTCACGTGGCTCTATGCACTTTATAGACTATTGCTTGGTTCGCAGCCTTCGGCACTAGTATGGTATATACTAATGCTCAATATCGTTAGTGTAATAATTTTATTTCTTTTATATTTTTATCGTTAATTTAATATCTGGTAATTGTAAATAGATCTGTTTCTAATTTATAGGTAATTAATAATAATTTAAGAGACGGATGCTCCCTTTAACTTATATAACCTCTCCACCTTAAAAAAATATTCATAAAAATACTACAGTCCATAACTAAAATTTTATCGTTTAATTAAGCAGAAAAATATAAAGTCTAGTCCCATAACTTTGAAAAACAAAAATTAAATATCATAGTCCACCAAGACTCGAAGGGACTACTGATTTAGTGATTAATAACGTTTATGCTAGATTAACAAACTTTATTGTCAGTAAATAATTTTAAAAATTTAATAATAATGGAATTCATTCTGATTAATTTATCTTTTTTTGTTTTAGGGGAGTAAATAATTTACTTTAGTATCTATATGCTGCTGAAATAATCAATAATTGTGTAAAAAGGGTTAAGGTACTAATTTTAGTAATTTAAAAAACTATATTTCATTTCCCTACTCCTATTACCTTTCACGATAGTAGAGGCTACTCTAATGCTTTTTTTCGTAATTGCACTTAAAAATTTATAAATCCCAGTCATCAACTATTCCTCTCCTCCATTATGGAAATTTGGTGTACTTCATTACAGTACACAGACCAAAATGAAAGACCACATCTATCACAGGGAATAGAGAATAAAAAGATTTAAATATTTAAAAACAAAAATAACAAAAAAAAGTTATAAAAATTAAAAAATATAAATTGAATTTATTTGGTAAGTATTTTGTGTAATTAATATGAATAATGAATAAGTACTTAATTATACATTATCTAATGTATATATTTTTACGTGATTATAAGTTTCATCAGATTTCCTGTTTTAGTTATTTATATGAATAGAGGAACTGAGAGTTTGTATACGGAATCAACAATAGAAAAAAAAATATGAGCTTTGATTGAATGAAAGAAGATTTATATTGTCAATAATTACAAAATATAAATTCAACTTTTAATTTTAAAAATATGAAGAAATCCAGATACAAACATATACTGGTTATTTACAAAATTATCTTGAAAATCCTATAAAATATGAAGTAAAAAAACAACGTTTATTTTCATTGCAATTAATTTATTTAATATTCAGGTACTGAAATCATGAATTATTTCATGTTCTTGCAAAACAAACTATTTATTCTTCACACATTCGGCTATTTGAAAATTTGAAAAAAAATTTCATTTTTTGGT
>NW_027107635.1:319465-327336 GCF_000696795.3 Halyomorpha halys | reverse complement strand
TAAAAATATATAATAAATTTTTCGTGATTTTTTTCTTAATGTATCCCAATGTTTTAGGACAGACACTCTCTCCACTTCCTTTTGCATATACACCATGATTTGACTCATACTTCTCTGGTGATTCGGACGGAAATTAAAAATATATATACAATAAATTTTCAAAGTATCAAATAAGCTTGATATGTTTTGTAATTTATACGAGTAAAAGATATGCTCGGTATACGGGTTAAATAGTTAACAGTTATTAATTAATAAGTAATAATATTTCGAATCGTTATGTAGTCATGGAAATCGATTCGTTGTGATGAATTTAAAAAAAAAATCCTAACTTATTAAATAAAAACGCGAAGTCGTCTTTTGAATTCGTATTTAACACATAAAGCATAAAAAATATACGCATATTTTGTTTTTATGTTGAACAGTTCTTCCTCTCTTTATTTAAACAATAAATTGGAAAATATCGCACAACGAATCAATCTTAATTTTGAACAGAAGAATTACCAAAAATTCAATCGTAATTGACCAAATAAAAAATACAATCAGCAACCAACCAAATGTACCTAAGGGTGATTAAACTTTAACAATAAATTCGTAGTTAGTTATAATGTTTACAGTTTTAGGTCGAGGTAAGGAGCTTTAATTAAATTTTAAGTATATGATATAGCGTAACTATAAATTAATGGAAAATCGGGTATAAAAGTAAGTAATTATAATTGTTTTTCCTCATAAGTCCCGTTAAATACAATGATTTTTAAACTGGTTTCTATTAAATGATTTTGTTGTTGAGGATTTTCCCTGGTTTTTCTTCTCGAGTTATGATAGGATTGCATTTAATTTATATTAGATGAAATTTTATTTTATAATCCTATCCATCAGTTTTTTATCAAAATGTTTATTATCTTGCATACTGAGTTAATGACTAAACTTAAGAATTAAAAATTAATAATAATAAGTTTTATAATTAAGAAATAGTTTAGGATCGAGGATAGCACTTAACGTATATTACTACTATTGAAGATTATTTCATAACCATTAACTCAAAAAATCATACAAATATTAAAATTTGTCCAGTATTTTTTTTCTTTTGTAAATATTGTAATTCTATATGAAATAATATTCCAATAATTGTCAGTACATTTTTATTTTCTTTATACTTTCGACCGCTAAACTAATATTTTAAAACAATTATATGGACAACCAATATTGTATACATAAAACGTACTTTCAGTAAAACATTAGTGAATGAATGAAGATTTTCTCTCAAACCAAAAATGTCAGTATATACAAAAAAAAATAAAAAATTTAAGTTTTTTTTATGTCACTGATGTCCAACATTTGTTGATTCACGAAAACTGAAATCTAGACTGTTTCAGGATATGAATGGATTTTTTACTGTCATAATTTTTTTTTATTTATAAATGAGTTAGCAAAAACTTAATACGGCTTGCAAATGAGGATTAGGCCTTCGTATATATGATTTTCAAAATACATAAAGAAGTGAAAACTGTTATAACAAAGAAGAAATAGTGCGGAACTATAATACATAAATATTTGACGTTAGTAATATCCATATGATTATATTCCAATGAAAATAAATATTACTATTTATTACCCAAATGTATTTAAAGCATCTCATATTACAACATCTTTAAACAAATAAATCCTTAAAAGAAACTTAAATGCTATGCTCAAATTGAAAATTGTTGTATTTATCGTCCCTTAGAATCTCAGGTCTCGCATTTTTCTGTCTACATGACAAAAGGCCTAAATGTTACTTCGGTTATGATTTACGTAACCTCACTTGATTGATCAAGCTAACAAACATTTAAAAACAACGATTTCCCGTACCCGAGTTACAAAGTTAATGTAAACATATGACCTAGTGTATGTTACATGTCAAAGGTGAGTATATTGTACTCAATTAATTTATTTTAAAATGTTAAATTATAAATTATCTTATCCAATAATCATGTGTTTTAATGGACTTAGGCTTTCGTGATCTTGTATCGTGTATCTATGTCAAAACATTATTGACTAAGTCTTCTATAGCTATCTTTTTAAAAAATTTCTAATGCTCTCTCAGACCGAGGAATCGGTACTATCCACAAACAAACTTCTCTCTCTGTTGTATATACTGTGAATATTTTCATATTGTATTCAGTCAAATGGAATTGATGTGTATACATGTATATACGTACGTTAAAGTGTTGTTTTTTTTTCTTGTCACATATTAATCATAGGCAGTTGAATACAGTCGGGCCATGTGCCTGGCTAAGAGATAATATTTTATAATTGTTAATTCTTATTAATGTTTGCATCTTGAGTGATATCTATATTTTTTGTGTCGGTAAGTTTGTGGGATAAATCTTTTGTATAATTCTGATTAAAATTGAAAGTTTACTTGGTTTATGATCCCCTGAAAAAATTTCTTTTTTAGTTGTCACAATATCCTGTATTTGTGCGTTTCAGATGCATAAAAATATACAACCAAATGTATCTGATTAACATAATATCATTCGAACGTCCGAAATATATGTGAAAAAAAATTAAATATTCATTATAATAAATAAAATTTTAAAAAATGACAACGGAAAGCGTTTCATGGTATGTTTTAAATTATTTACAGCTATCATGCAGTACTTAAAACTTTACAACGTATATCAGAAGTTCTTTCGCATTGTGGTATATGTATATCGCTGTTTTGTACTGAATAGTAGCACACTTGACAAAAAAATGTTATGGTTTCATTTTTAAATGGCCATTTTCCAAAGATATTACCGTTGACAGTTGTTTTAATCTCTAATGTCTGTCTCTTAGCTATTAGGGTTGTCAAAAAATAAATAAATAAAATAGTCTGGAAGCTACTAAAAATAAAAAATAATTTGTTAGTAACCGAAATTTCGCCCCAGTTTGTAAGGCTTCTTTAGGAATGAATCCGAAAAGTAGAATGTTCTTTCAGTTCTACATGGTATAGAATTCTATTTAATTTTCTTTTCTGGATTCAATCCCGATGAACCTCTACAAAGTGAACCAAAACGTAGGTTACTGATAAATATTGTTTCTGCAATTTGTGTAACCTTTTTGATCGCCATCCGGACCTTCTTCCTACAGTCATCACATTTTTTTTTTCTAATGTGCTACTATTCAAGTAAAGCCACAATATACTGATTTTCTCTGAGACAACTAGTCATCCGAGTAAAAATCATTTCTTTTAAAACGACTCAAATATGCTTCAAAATGACACCTAACGGGTATTATTATAAATGTTTTATGGTTTTACAATTTTATTGACGTTTATGGTTTCTGCACCGGTCCTATGGATCTCATCACGTTATTAAGACTAAACGCTTCTTTAAATAACAGTCGATGTAGTACAAAAACAATTTCCCAAATTGGATTAGTTCCTGAAATGAGGACGTTCAAAAAACTTGAGTGTTATATATTAAAATAGATTTAATATCTATTTTTCATAAGTATTCAAACTCAATCTCTTCCGATAAAACATTAGGTTCAACCTAAAATATTTTTCATGTTTCAATTAAAAGTCTAGTTTTATCGTAAAACTGGTATTTAACTAAATCAGAGAGTTTGATTTAAAAATTCGAATTAAGGATATTCTAATCGAAAGCTATTTTGAATTTGGAACCCGATTTTGAAAATTCGATACAGTCTCCACAAGACGGAGAGAATTTCTGTTTGAAATGTGTTCGAGGATTTTTGAGCTTGCTGAATTCGCAATTATGCAATAAAAATGAGAGGTGTTGTGTAATAATTCGAAATATATTCTATTTCACGAACGTGATAAGTACACTTTTTGAACTCTATAATATAGTGAGTTGTATCATAAAACTTTAATTTACCAAGATGATAATTATAATAATACCAGCACCTAAACAGAAATGCAAAAGAATTTATGTAAGGTATAAACCAACAAAATTTCTTCTTTTGGAGACTTCTAACAGAAAACCTAAGGAGATTCCTCATTATTCATAAATAATGTTAATGACATTATTACTTAGAAATAAACCAGTTGTTACCTCGAAATAGCTTTTTATCTTTTTTGTAATTTGTTTCAAACGTATATAAAAACTGTACATAACATCACATAATAAATACTTCCGCTTTGATATTAAACACATTAAAATATTTTTTCCACTCATAGATATTTGAAATTTAGTAAATTTATACGACTTGTGAACAATTTATTCACAAAAGATGCAAACAAACATTATTATTTTAACATTTTCTTTCATATTTTACACACATACTGTAAATGCACTATACTTATAATAATGTTTATAAAACCTAAATGGTTAAAATCTTTGAGCACCATATGCTCCAATTTTTCAATTGTATAACTATTACTAAAGCCTATGTTTAAAAATAACTCGTATTAAATATCGCTACCAATAAAACTATATGTGAATTGCTTTCGATTACATGTTTATGTATATGTGATTTTGAACTGCCTTTGGCTCTAATATGTGTATTTTATTAAATGTTGTGTAATGTTTATATATTTCGCCAAATATTTGAAATGAACTGTAATAAACTTAATATATTTGGTCATTTTATGTCAATTGTTTAGCACAACATGATAAAAAAAAAAACTATATTGTTTATATGAATCTATATATGAAAAAATACATATGATTTATGTATTAATTTCGTTTTTATTAACCCTTACTTTCCTATATTGTAGAAAGAGAAACATTTTTCTCATTAGTGATGCAAAAACACTCCATTGCTACAAAATGTAGCATACTTATCATTTCTCAACAGATTAGCTACTTAACTTCATTAATGTAAACAATTAGTAATACAGTCCACCGCGCTACCAACTGAGCTACCAGAGGTGTAAAAAAAAAAAAGAAGGAGGTAAGAACTTCTCTCCTTTTAAATATAATGTTAAAATAAATAAAATAGGAGGTAAGAAAAAAAAAAAGGAGGTAAGAACAAAAAAAAAAAAAGAGGTAAGAACAAAAAAAAAAAAAAGAGGTAAGAACAAAAAAAAATTATCTATGAATATGTGATTTTATTAATGATTTATTATATTTTTTGTTGGTTATACATTTCTATTCTAATTCTAGAAAATTATTTAAATTCATCAACATTTCATCGCTCTGTCGTCTCTAGGTATGATATTCCCGACTTCATGATTTTGCAGAAGGATTTTTCTGTTAAAAAATTACAAAACCAATTTTGCTCGGTCGTAAAAGTTTTTTTTTTTTTTTTTTTTTTTTTAATCCCCCTCCCTTGCCATATCATACCCAAGTAGTTATGGGCAAACTAACTATTGTTATTTCAATGCAATAGTTAAAACTTTTTTTTTGTTTTGTTTTAATAATTTAGTAACACAGGGTATTGTAGTGAAGATAAAATAAAATATAAATCACGAATCAGAGGAAAATTGTCGGGTCGTGTACGCTCTGTTACTCCGCAAAATGGTTACATCGGCGATGGCTAAATAACCGGCCTCGCATTACGATCGACTCCGATAGTGTTCTTTTCATCGCCGTTGATATATTCTTCTGGAAACAATGGAAAACCGCACCCATGTGTTAAATTAGAAAGCGATTTCATCAAACTCATTCAATGTATGTAAATACTCCTATTCAATGCGGCTTGTCATTTGAAAAAGGTAATCGTACTACAACGGCTGGATAGATTAACAGCATGATTGCGTGGAGTTTTATAGCTCTGCTGCCAACCTCCAAGATAGAACGTCAGGAAAGGATGAAGCTAATACTTTTAAGGACGGAATAAACTGTTTTAATTGTGAAATATTACTATATCTCTCATCTGGTACAATAAGCAACGTCCATAAAAGAGTTCATTCATATCATATTAACAGAAAATCGTATCTAAATGCATGAAATACGGTAATATTGAACCCTTTTTCGGCTCTCAGGAGCGGTAGTTTTGACGAATGAGGTATCAAAAGAAAGGAATTTCATGGAAATGTGATAAATCTCAATTTCTATACTTATATTCTTAAAGGTAATAACGGAATTCTTGACAGAGATAAGTTAACGGATTGAGAAGATAAAAATTGAGTTTTAAAGATTATGATTTGGACATTGGTTCTCAAGTACATTCCTGAGAACGGCATTGAGTCCTGTTTTTGAGATAGCGCAAGAAATAGGCAGGAGCCAAATCTCGTCTTTGAAAACCAGTGAAGGGTGAGCGAGGGACCTTTCTATAAGGTAATAATAAAGCTCAGGAGTTGAACAAAGAATTTGGTTATTGGCAGAATTCCAGGATATTATCGATTTATATCATAGAGATAAATGGAGCTAAAACGTGTATCAAAGTATGATCAATATAGTTCTGATGTAACTTGGAAACATTTATAACTAGTAGGACTGTCGCTCTTGGTCCAGATTGATAGTTGATAGTACATGTAGCAGTTGTTGTAGTACAGTAGCTTTAGTGAAGCTACGGTCTGATTAAAGCCAGTTTACTCGGTGAGTGTAAAACCGCATCAAGCTAAGCAGCAATCAATACAATGTGTGAAATGTATAATATTTACTGTTGACAGTACTGTCGCTTAAGGTATATTGTGATAGCTGACAGCATATGTTATGGTAGTGAACCTACTTCGATGAAATAATTTACTGTCGCGATAGTAAATTATTTCTGAATAACACGCTCTGATACTGTGTATATTTAGTCTGAAAAAATTACAAAATTACGCTTCAATTATTTTTCCACTAATCACTCAAACACCCTCAGCAAAAAGTGAGTCACTTAAGAGTGACCCTTCAGCTAGTTCATGAGTTATATTTTAACTCCTATTTCAACTTTGCAAACAACGAGAGCCCCGTTTCATAATCACGCTAATACTATTAGTTGTTGTAAATTGGGTTAACGCCCTTCAGTATTACTACTAAGGAGGGAAGGACAGGGAATAAATAGTATTAGAATTAATACTATTAGAGATAACCTTATCTTTGTTTAGCTTTATTACAACTGGTAAAGCATATTTATTTTATGCGTTGGAAAACGTATTAGTTACATAGCAATTCTTTCTTTCGTTAAATGAATTTTTTTGTTCCTTTATAGTGTTTATGAAAGGTAAGAAAAAAAGGGTGTTTGAAAATATTTTAAAAAAAAGAGAGAGAGAGAAGTGTTTAAGGTAAATAACTGAAGTGTAGAGCAAATATAATCACAATATTTTTTTTTTTCCAAATTATTGAAAACAAAAATTTCGGTTTGAAGTATTAGAAAAATGTATTGCCACTTAAGTATTTTTCTTTTTACTTTTGAAAATTTAATGAATAAGTAAAAAAAAAAAACAATGAGCTGAAGCAGAAAGTAATCTTAATTACAATCAGAATTACCCATGAATTACAGCAGTGATTTTAATTGATAATCTTAACCACCTCATGAACCATATTATATGGTACTAAACTCATTATTACTGTTTTGTTTTTTTATTACTGGCGAAAATTGCTCCTGTGGAAGTCATGTATGCAACAATCAGTGTTAGAATTTAATAGCCTTTCTTTATTATTTATTATTCATTAGCCTAGCCTTAGCCAAATTTATTTATTTTCCTTTGTTTGTAGCATAAATACACGGTCCTATAACTTTTATGAGGAAATAAATCAATTCAACAAGAAATCATGGAGAAAAAAAATTAACAAAAAGGCCAAAAAAACTACTTGAAGGTATTATTTCAGTTTTTGCCATGCAATAAAAACGTGTCTCATGCAATTAAAAAAGAAAGGCGAGACAGTTTCACAACCGCTGACACGCAACACGAACGTAAGATTTATCATTCATCTGACAGCACGCACAAAGGTCAAGGGGCGAAGAGGAGACAATTAGCAAGGAAAAATATATTCATAAATATATTTTCATATATA
>NW_027107635.1:317918-319015 GCF_000696795.3 Halyomorpha halys | reverse complement strand
TATATATATGAAGTAGACCACTTATAAAAATTCAGATATGACTAATTTTTAAAATATAGATTTTTTTAGATTATTGAGTGAAAACAAAATCTGAAAGAAAAAATTACTTGTTGTTAATTAAGAAAAAACACATTTAAATTGTTATAATCAATAGAAAATAACAGAATATTTTTTATAAAAGGAAGATTGGTAAAAATATTATATAAAAGCCCATTCCACAATTACTATATCTGTAAGTGCATTGAACTTACTTAAACAATGGAATCGCAAGTGTAATTGACGTGTCACAAGCATGCGCAACCGGATTCATGTTGGTTAAACAAGTAGGCTGGTTCAGACGCCTGTTATCTTTTACTTCTAAATAATGTTCTACTACCCTTACACCCTACAAAGATGCTTATTTTTTCCATACTGCTTATAATAATGAGAAAATAACAGTGATTGTTTAGATTTCTTCGTATCCCAGCTCAGACAGTAGCGAAACTGCTCCATAAGACTGTACTGGATCTCAGTCATACCTCCATTAAAGCAATGGTCTTGGTCTCTCCATACTCTAAAACGTCGATCATTATGGTGAAGAACCAATTTCAACTCCTCAGTAAATACGTAATGGTCACAGACTTAATCAGTCTAATAAACATATTAATGAACCATCCGCTCCCTTTTCAAAAAAATCCGCTACGCTTGTGTTTTTTTTGGAATTATATTATGTGTAAATTTTTCTTGAAGTAAGTTAATAAATAGAAAATTCTGAAAGTATCATAAAATGGTTAGTTATATAGAAATACATATTTCAATTCAAATAATAGTTTTTAATATTTTTATTAGCTATATAAATTGTTTTCCATTTTCCAAGAAGCATTATTTAAAAACCTTTAAGTGTGCTTTCTTTACAAATCACTACTTAGAAATTAGATTTTTGTTTCCCCAAAGGTACTCACACACATATATATGTACACATACTGAACATATATAAGCTATTATGATTTTATTATGATTATAATTAAGAAAGAGAATAAAGAGTTTTAGTTGCATCCGTGAGTGTGACTTGTCCCTTATTACTTTTATTTGACCTGATAGCTCGTAACTTTATATAT
>NW_027107635.1:275977-317813 GCF_000696795.3 Halyomorpha halys | reverse complement strand
GAGGGATGTTCCTTGTAGTAACCCATCTAATCATGTTGGCGTGCTGGTTACTTAGCACAGACCACTAAATTATATGTCAGAGGAAACTACAAAGAACATGAGCGAACTACTCTGTTTTCTCTTTATCATCAAATTACAGAGAATTGAGTAACGTCCACTTACATTCTCCCCTTAGCCTTAGGCTTGTTGGATAAGGTAGCTTTACATCACCAAAATGTGCTCGTATTCTAATACAATTCCATTATCAGGTAATCATTTATCAAACCTGAGAATGATCTGGACTAAAGAATTTTCATTTTCTTTTATTTTAGGAGAAAAATATTTATATGTTATTACCTCAAGGAATTAATTTGACACCTAAGAGTAATAATAATTTTTCTATGTAGTATAAATTAATTTATAATGCCACAAGGCAGTCAAAGGCAATATTTCACTGATATACATATATCATATATATAATGTAATATGTATATATGTATTAAACAAATATAATAATAAAGGAGGTTACGAAAAAAAAAGTATAATTGAATGCATAATTGATTGTAATCTCCTAGAACTATGCTAATGGAAGTTTAACAATAATATAAGTTTCTTTATACTTAAATCTAGATAATATCTCTTTTTAATATTAAAATTAACATTTACGTATGCATTATATTTACATATTAGACTAAGCTTAATATTTTTAAATGTAAAATATACTGAACTGATAAATATGCACAACTGAACTTCGATTCACTAACAAAAATAGCTAAATAAACAATGTTCATTGTAAAACAAGTAGTGTTTGAGGATGACCCTCCCTCCCTCACATTTTGAATAGAAATTCAAGATGCTGCCATCTAGTGACAGATATATATGGCAGTTGGCCTTCAGTACAGTACCATCCTGACCTGCACAACAGTCTCATTAACCACATCATTTTCCGGCTGAGATCAACAATTGATGAGTAGTTTCACACCAGGCAGAGGTGCCTGCCTGTCCAGGATGGTTGAGGGAATAGAACATATTAGAACTATTCTTAAAATTCATCAAAAATCTCAATAGCTCAACAATCAACCACAATGTTACCTACAATATATTCTATATATGTAAGTAATACAATTTAAATCAATACTCCAAATTAATTTAACTAACAACTAACCCATATTGTAAACAGTTTAGGCTAAATCACATAAAATCAGTTCCTTTGTATTCCAATCAAGAATAGAGATTATATTTTCACTTTATTAATCATACATAATTTATTTCCTGTCTATTTCAAATATAGTTCACCAGCGATACCAGCAAATTATAATTAATTCGAGTAATATTCCCTAACAGTTTAACCTGAGGAATATCTGAAATAAACAAGTAATCTCATTGATAATTTAGTTGAAAATGGCGAATCAAGGAAAAAATGACAATTTATACGCCTATCTAGTGATAAAAAATAATATCATTTTAAAAATTAGTTTGAAAAGTATAATAAAAAAAAATTCCCAAAAGAGGAATAAAAAAAGTCATAGTTATTAATTATATATATTTTAAAAATGAAATTTATGTGTAATATTTATTAGTATATTGCAGGTGAAAAGAAAATAGAAAAAAAATGACCTGTGTTGTCTAAAACTTCTAGAAGTAATATTTATTAAATCATATGATTTCAATAATGTGACTTCGGTACAGAAGAAAGAAATGTTTTCAAATGTCCAAAAGAAATCGCCGAAATATGTAAACTATGAATTTAGTCATAAAATAGAATTTTTACAAATAAAAAAATTATATACTTTTATTTTTAAGCAATGTGGGTACTATGACGTACTAAGAAGGTATTTTTCTCAATCATTTTGATTCATGTTTAATAATTAACAATGAATCCTAATAAAAAATAAAAGCCTTAATTGATTTTAGGACATTTTATGTGTATAATCCTCTTTTTTACGAAATTTTTATTTCATATAAAAATGAACTTTTATTACAATCAATCAGTTTCA
The DNA here is from genome assembly GCF_000696795.3 of Halyomorpha halys. NCBI lineage: Eukaryota > Metazoa > Arthropoda > Insecta > Hemiptera > Pentatomidae > Halyomorpha > Halyomorpha halys. The sequence continues at coordinate 315,837 of NW_027107635.1, read as the reverse complement.
GCAATGTTTCTTATGAATGACAAATAGTGAAACGACATTCCCACGCCGACACAACGAACAATTCCCAATCTTTCATTAGAGGATTATTTGAGTCAATTTGTGGAGCAAGAGTTTTTTCATATCCGTCTAATTTCGTGATTTCTACTATTGATTCTTTACTAGCCGAATCTTATTGAACCTTAAGACTCAGAAATAATAAATTTATTTTATTTTTCATTGAACTATTTCAGTTTGGGAAAAAGGTATTATGAAATGAAACTAATCATATTAATCAGGTTCAAGATTTATTTACAAAAAATCTTATTCGTGACTTAATAAATAATTATTCCAATATAATAAAATTAATTTATCGAGAATCCATACTACACACTAACATGAAATGTAATATATATTTTTAATATGCCATGTAATATGCATTACTTTTTACTCTAGGCTTTCGGATCGGATCATTTCAATTGACTAAATAATTTTTAAAAACGTTAAAAAGTAAAGTCCAAGAGGAACTCATTCATTAGTATGATGCTACCCGAAAGCCCAAAGGATCGTGAAGGTTACACCTTCGATATTTACAGTATTTCTCTTGCTTCATAAAAGAAGAAGAAATGGGGACTGAAGGGATACATCTTGGAGCTGTCTTTGGAATACACAATTCATCTTCTAGTCATGAACATGATACAGTTAACAGATAATTTATTTAATTTATAGCTGACTAGAAAAAGAAAAGGGCCTGTTTCTATGTGATAATAATGAATTGGGTAATGTCAATAATTAAATAAATATAGAGAACTGTCGGGGAGGCTTAGACCTGGCTGGTGATACTCCTGATCCAGGGAAGGTAGTGCTGTACTTTGACGTAGACTCCAGGCACGCCGAGCTGTCCGCAGCCCACTCCCCAGCTTACGATGCCCACCAACTGCCAGATTCCGTTCTTCTCACAGACCATGGGGCCACCTCCGTCACCCTATGTTAAGCATTACGTATTAGCCAGATGTAAACATATGATGAAAGGAAACCTTTAAATCAATATAGATAAAGGTAAGAAAGATAAAAATATGAGCATTACCTTGCATGCATCCTTGCCTTCTTCACCTCCTGCACAGACGAATCCAGGATGCAGCTTGAAGTCGTAGCCAAGGCGGGTCTGTTGGAGTTGAGCCTGGCATTGATGGTGGGACAGGACTGGTACGTCTACTTCCTGTTGTAAAGTGCAATGGAATAAATGCGTTGATAATGTATAAAATATTCTATATGATAAAACATTAAGATTCATAGGAATAGCATGATACCGACATTTAATACAGAATGTAGTCAAGACAATTGTGGAAAAAAAAAGATACCTTCAAAGTAAACAAGAAGTTCAAAAAGTTTCTGAATTATATCTTTTTTTTTTGCTAATTTTAACTAAGTGATAACTTTAAAACGAACTGTGCAGACAAAAACAAATATCGCTAGAGTCGAAATTACAGATAATACCGTCCTTAAATATAACATAATATAAACTACTTGGCTGATCTTAAATTTACCAGAGAAAAAGACCTTGAAAGCAAATGTAAACAAATGTTTAGAACTCATCTAAAACATTCTTCAGAGAACCCTTCTCGTCTCCAATTGACTGGCTCGGATTGGCTTCGAATAAAAATAAATAAATTCACTGTTTTCATGTTAGGAATGAAAAATATATTAATATTTCTTTTTTTTTTTTTAATATGTCCGGAAAAAATAGAGGTGACAAACATCAAATTCACAACCATTAACCTAAAAGACAGAGAAAGACAAATTATAAGACTTTCCAGGTTAATACCATTTTTGCCCATTGCCTTACAAAAAATTAAAAGCTTCCTCCAGCTCCGTTTTTGCTCACAAAGCCTTCTAGTACCTTTGAGAGCACGAAATCAAAGCCTCCTATCTGATTCTTGAGGAATCATTATTTGATTGGTCTATGAAGCCCCGGAATTTCTATTAGTGTTTACATTAGTGATAAGGCAACAGCGCATGAAACTTTCTTATTGCTTTCCTGTGTATCCAGCTTTCTATTGTTTAACACGTTAATTAGTTGTGTTCTCAGAGCCCATTACTAAAGTTACCTAAGCCATTACTTTAATTCGTTTTCAAATTACTTTCTTTGTACACTTACAGTTATCTGTGCGCCCTCCCTTCCGTGCGTTCACCGACTGAACCTCTAATGTTTAGAAAATCAATATACACCTAACAAAGTTAAACTTTGGATTGTTTAACGAAGTTACTCTGGTCATAAATATTTTCGATGACGATACCATATTCCTACATGATAATTATTAATACTTTTTAATTTAATTGATTCACACGATAATAAAGCGATGTTGTGTTGGGGCAATGATTAAAGGGATTCATTACATGATTGCAGGGATCGCTTTAGATGATGGTTCGGAATAAGCTATAACATCTGAGTGAGCAATGATATAGTACACACTATCACAATCAATCATAGTTTGTTTTTGCGCTCAGCTTAGATATTTATCAATGTATCAAAATCTCTGATTTATAATTAAATAAATTATGCAGCTATCCCTTTAAAATTAAAGAATAAAATTTGTTCCATAAATTTGGATATAAACAAAATAACGTAATTGCGAGATTGACCATGATTGGCATAAGTACAACTTAAATCATTTTATGAAGGAGATATTTACTGTTTTGATATAACAAAATATTTTTGTGACTAATGTTTTAGAAATAATTGCACAAAACTTTTGTTCACGTCAACATTGTTCCCTGAAAGCTATTCTGTTAAGAAATTGAAATTACAAAATAACTACACAATTATTATTCCCAAATTTGTCCAAGAAAGTAAATAAAAAAATATATCTTCGTTGTGTGAAGAAAGGTGTCTGTTTCAAACTGTATGGCTATTAAATTTTTGAAATCGAACGCTACTCTTAATTTATGGCCTCAACCCCATCTTCTTTCCAATTACCATGGTAGAAATTCTGTCATTTGGTATGAAAATGTAAATAGATAAGAAAAATTTAAAAATTATTGAATTAAAATACGAAGTATAAAGAGACTTATGTCATTAATGAATAAATGCCTGTGTATATATTTGCCAAAATATCCGGCTGAACGGCTGGACCACATGATACATCACATGAGCGGAAACTGGTTTGAAGACACTTAAATAAACAACCAGTAAAAAATAAACACCGAATCTAGAACCGGAACAGTTATGCAATAGTCTTCCGGGAAAGTTACAAGGATTATTAAACAGATTAAAGTAACTGGTCAAGATATCCCCCTTCATAATCGATTTCTTACACTTCAGCATATTTTTATCAATGCTCAGAACGAATCAATTTATTCTGTATAAAGAATTAATAAACATTACCAATTAACTGATATAAACAAAAAAAATTAATATTTTGAAGAAAAATAATTTTACGGCTTTAATATTATTTTCCCTAACAATTCAACAAACACTGTTGTTTCATTGACATCCCTTACCTTTAGGATGTTCTGGTACTTTCCGTAGTCGCCAAAAGCGTCCTTGCCCCATCCTGTTGTCCAACACCTTGAACCACTGAAGTCCGCGGAAGGTTCAGGAAGACAGGCTGCAGATATGTGAGGAGCCTGAGAGGATCCGACGGGTCTGTCCAGACGGAGGATAGCGATATCGTTGTAGAGCGTCCCGGCGTAGAAGTCAGGGTGAACGTAGAGTGTCTGCACGTCCCGCTCTTCGTAAGGGAAGAACTCTACATCATGGTTGACGTCCCATTCACCAAGTCGGACTCGTAAATCGAAGGCGGTGTAACTAAAAATTTAAGAGTTCATGAAAACTAAACATTCAGTTTTGATTTCGATCAAACTCAACCATAAAATTCATTTTAACAAATTCATATTCGTACTTAATAAATTTCATATCATGATGGTTTTCATTTTGTCCATCAAATATATTTATTTATGACTATAAATTCACAAAATATATTTGTATACTTACGACTTAATGCAGTGAGCTGCAGTGAGTACGTGATAACGATCGACGAGAGTTCCTCCACAGACATAGACACTCTCTTGTGGGTCCTTCTTCAATATGGCCACTTGCCAAGGATATTCACCTGAAAATATCAGATGTTCTTTAGATCCAATATCAAGAAATATCGTACTTTAAAAATAAAAGTCACTGTTTTTGAGTTTATTATATACCATAACTTTTGAATTAATTGATGTTCACTAACCGAATTCGGAATCTCCATCAACGTAAACTGGGTTCTTGATTCTTCCGTTGATACCATGAGCGTTCCTGACTCCACACTGTCCATGTCTATAAGAAGGGCCGGTAGTCCTAGCGGGTCTTCTACAGCACACTTCCTTATGCCCGCAACGTCCTCCAGGATAGTAAGATTGGCGCTGGAGAAATAATTTTATTAAGTTAACTAGGAACATAAAAGTTAATTTATTTCATCCATCCAACGTTTTAAGGAATGTACAGATGTCATGGAATTTTCATTCCCAAACTAGTATCAATTGAAATGTCTCGAGAGAGCCATCACCACATATCGAGTTCCCAAGAAAAGAATTCTCTGATGATAATATTGAAGAAACAAAATACAAAAGTTTCGATAAAGAATTCACTGCTGTCAATTTCTCATTACTAGAAGGTTAAATGAAGTATGAAGAAATGTTAGTGCTACTGTTGTAATGGATTTAAGTTTTAAAAATTAAAAAATATTTATATAACTACAAATGATGCCCTGTACTTGTAATTGTAATCTTGCAACTAATTAATATTCAAAACCACTACCTCATTCATGCCATTAATTATAAAAAACCTTCGTCTTTGTGTGATTCAAGAAAATAAAAATGTGATATAAATTTGTTAAGTTAGTAATATTCTGTAATATATCACCAGTCCTGATCCGTTCCATTTGTACAGTCTTCAGGAGTCTTCAGCTGTAAATTAAAACCGTCAATGTGCTGGATTAGCATCTGTGTCAGCAAACCTGTTCGTTTCCTGTAAGTGCTTAAAACTAAAATTCTTTGAGTATTCTTAATCAAGTCTCTAATGCAGTCTTTGTCACTAATTAAACTTCCTAATGGATTCAAAAGAAAATACATGAAAAGAGAATAATGCTTTGCATAGCAGTATTTTATATTACTTTAGTGATTATATCATGAGTATGTTTTAAAGATTCTGTTGTACTTTACTTGCTTTCAGAACGGTGATGAACATGAAGTTTGATGAAGTTTTAATGAGTTATTAAAAATGAATATATTCAGTTAGAACTCAACTCACCTCTTCAGCAATTACATCTCTTTTGGTTCGATCACTTCTACTTTCAGGGAATGCTACCTTTCCACCAGTTTGGGCTGTCGTGTTAGTCCTAGCGTTCCTATAGTAATCATAGTAAGGTTCATAAGGTTCGTAGGAAGAGTGATCGTTACCGTAAGAGTCGTACTCTGGTTCGTAGTATTCTGGTTTGTAGGGTTTATAGGGTTCAGGTTTATGGTAGTAAGTTGGAGCATAAGAGGAGTAACTTGGAGGACCATAGGAGGAAGGAGGATGGGAGGAGTATGATGGTCCCCACGGTTTGTAAGGCTTGTATGGATAGTACTGAGGAGGGACCTTGTGGACATGCTGGTGGTGATGGTAAGACTGATAGTATGGTGGTTTGAACTGGTGGAAAATGCTGCCTATCTTGTGGACGAATCCTTTATTCGGAGTGACGTGAAGATTGACGAGTGGCTTAACCACCTTATCCCCGTAATCGTCCTTGGTGACCTGGAGCGATAGGAGCGGGTTGACGGAGACCAGGCCAAGGTCCAGACCTCCAGAACCGATGGATCCGTCGTAAGGGTTCACCGCCGGATTTCCATACGGGTTCAGTGGGTATCCTCCTCCCCCGGAAGGGAGACCGAACGACACCCCGAACGTCGGCCGCAGCTTGACCCCGGTGTCACCGTCGCTGTCGTCAGAGCCACCGAGCTTGAGTTTCCTCTGGAACATCACAGAACAAGTTTGCCTCAGAAAGGAGTTAGGAAATGTGGCATAAGCTGGTTATCAAAGAGGCTTTGTTAACTTGTTATGTGTGTTCCAGAGGCAAGTCGGGTCGAGCCAGTCCAGTTCAAAACATTTTCCCATTATCTTTCCTTTGATGAAGAGGAACAATCAACAACAAACTAATCCACCCGATTTATTACTTTTAAAAAAAAAAAAATGAAATACAATTAAGAATCTTTAGTAATATCATTTATTGTTCTTTAAAGGATCATTACGTTCAGGATTCGCTGTAGGATACTCCGGAAGTTTACATCATCTAAACAAACCGATTATAATGTGCAAATAAAACATTATTTCGTGCATTTTAACTACGGTTTTTATTCTACTTTATGGTTATTGTGTCTTTATTGTAAATTTCATTATTTAGTGCTGATTAGCAAGTTTAAGCAGTAGTGGCGTACTGTTAAGTTCAATTTATTAACTTATTTCACTAGTCCTTGAAATCCTCGTTAGGAACGTGCTAGGGAATCCGTCATGTCCACAAAATCGTAAGTATTGTTTCTGTCATTTTTGTTGGCTTATAAATTATTTCAAAAATAACTGTTTTGAAATGATTGGTTAGTGAGTGAAAGCAAAGCAGAAGCGGTTTATTAAAAATAATGATCTTATGTTACCTCTTGTACTTCAGATTTCTCAGATGGTTCGGCAGTACTGTCCTTCACATCTCTCCTCCTCCTTGTTTCAGTTTTTTGCTAATAAAGAAAATAAATTTGTTAGTGGCAAGAAATAAGCATATATAGAAAAAATAATAGTAATAAACCAAGGTCATAGAATTTATTATGGTTGTTTTTTTAAGTTTAACTTTAAATTTTAAAATAAACCATTCTGGAGGGAAAAATATAGATCATGGTATGTCTAGTAAGGACGACATAAAAGCCGAGATAGATTAAGTGTTACAAATCCTCTAAACATTTTCAAATTTTCACTTATTCTAGTCTTACCGTCGTCTTTACACAATTCCTTTAATCAAATTTCAAAAGTAAATATTTGGTTGAAGAACTTAGTAGGTCATAGCACGTTAAATCAATATCGTGATTAGATATTCTTAAATACATTATAGCTGTTTGTAATTCTGTATGTCCTTTGTACAATAGGTCATTATAAACAATGAATAAAGCTTCTGCAAGAGACATATTTCATTAATCCATGATGCAAACAAGACTCGAAGGTAAGAGAGGAACGTTTCCAAGTTGGATATGAAGCAACGCCCTCATTATCGGGTGTGACCCATTGTGGAGGAGTCACCAAGAAAGTGAAACCGATTGCGTAAGAACTTGAGGAACTTTCCCCGTTTGAGGTCAGGCCTTTACATCACTCCGGACAAAGCGGGCGTGATGTCTGTCGCCCGAGCAGCTTTTTTCTTACTCGAATATTAATAAACATGGGGGTTAAAATACCCCACCCATTACGTAAAACTCGTGCACTATTGTTCCATTACGTGAGATCTATTGGTGGCATTGGACGCTAGAGTGTGACGTAAAATTGTAAAGACTAATTATTATAAAGTAAAAATCTAGGAAGCGTAAATGGTCAATCCTGAGTCTCTAGTTTTTTAACTGAAATCATTTTTAAAATAATTAATCTTCAATAGTTTCTACAAAATATCTTCCTCCTATCCAGATGTGAAACTGTATTTATATTGCATCCTCTTGCAGTGGAGTGAGAAACACCTGAGGTATATTATATAATTTTGGATAATAGAAACTTCATTCGAAAATAGGTTGGTTCCAATGAACGTTTTGTTGGAACAAACCTATTATTCACAATCCAAGTAGATCCTGAAGGACGCTCCTTGAAGAGGTACACAGTAGCAGTGTCCTCCTTCGCTTTTAATAATAGTCATGATAACCTAGATTCTTCAATGAGCCATTGTCTCCAGAGCTCGCAATCCCGAATGAGATAACAACCCTCCTTAAGGCCATTCAACGACTTATACTACGATGACATCGTTCCTCTAGACGAGGAGAACAAAGTTTCTACGTCTACGATTGATATGGAAATAAGGGAAAGGATGATACGGTTGAGTAACTAAAAGACACGCTGAAAGTCAAGGAAGATACCTCGAGCAATGTAATTTCGTTCCGTCTGCTGGGTATCCCAGGAAATGGATTCATAGATGAATGATTAGAGAAAGTAATAATAAGTAGTGGTTTGTAATGAAGTGTCAGAAATTATTAGTTGTGAAATATTTTCTAAAAACAATATGTATTTTAAAAAACCTATGGCGTTGATAAATGATGTAAAGACTGCTGAATCCGATATATCTAAATGTTTTGGTGAATGAATGAATTTCAAATCAATAAAATGAAACACTGAGCAGCAAAATGTCATGATTTTTTGAAAAAAAAAGTGATAATGAAAAAAAAAGTGATTTTTTTCTGTAAAATATTTTTTTTAAAAAATGATTAATTAAAAAACTGCTAGATAGTAGGATGTTGATACGAAATCGCGACAAAGTCTTAACTTACCTCTAATACAGGTCCTTTGACAATAGTCATCGTGCCGTTTCCGTCTGTGACGACAACTTCGTCCAGGGCCTGGATGTCGGAGTTGGGGTTGTGCCTGGGATCGATGAGCGGTTCACGCCTGTCTTCCTTCCTCGAGACTTCACCGGGTGGACACTGGTCCCATGGGACGCAGTAACAGTCTTCACGATCATAGGGTTGGTAGTAGTTCTGGGGGTTGTAAGAGCTGGTAGCTGGATTGTAAGAACTGCTGGAAGGCGAGTAAGAGTTGCTGGAAGGAGTGAATGAGTTTCCTGGGACATAGTCTGTAAAATAATGGATATAAACTTAATATAATAAATAAGTTAAGAAAAATTAAAAGGTAAAACTAACACTTATCGCTGTAGTTCTGCCAGACCAATCTACCATTTAAACAATCCTTTAATCTCTCAAATAGTATTTCATACCAAACCGTTCATCGTTTCTCCATTCTTGGAATAATCATTATTGATAATCATAATAATGCAGAGTAAGCAAAAGGGCGTTAGTCTCACGAAAAATAATTAAACATTTAATAATATTATTAAATAAAATCCTTACTGGGGTCCTTTAAGTCCTTAAAGGCTCAGAGGTTCAGAACTTTCTTGAACGGTGCAAGAAGGGATTTGGTCATGATCACAATCGTGATCACAATCAACTATTTTGGTCATGACCTAATCGTTCCCAATTAACGGTACTTACTTTATTGAGAGCCTGGATAGGACTGGATGACTTCCAAACCCACAGGGTTGACTCAAAGTTGCAGTAACAGAATATATAATTATCTGCTACAGCCGGATTCGGGCTCTGGTTCTAGAAGCGGAGCGTATTACTTACCTAGCCACCCCACTTCCCGTTCAATAATAAAAAAAGCGAACAACAATAAATTTGTTACTTTGTTGAAATATGAACCTATTATTTTAATACAGAAACTAAGAAGACCATTATAGACCATAAAAATTTGTATTCCATATTTCATTTCATGTAGCACAATAAAATATCTTGATTTTGATTAAAACAAATGAACTCCTTGATATAATTCTTTTTGTATGAATATTAAAATTTTGTAGCATCCTTGCGTTATTCAAAATATGTAACAGAAATAATCAACTATATTCTTCATCAATATTTTAGTAATGTATTGGTGATGTGGTTTTATTTATGAAAACTGGATTTTCAATACAAAATTTCTCAATACAAAAATATGTTAGCTGGTTCCGATATTAAACCAATATATTTTCCATATTTACAACTAAAATGCGGCTGGTTATTTCTAATATAGGGATGGTTTTTTAAAAATATATCACATATTTCTTCTTTTCTAAGGTATGTTATGATAATAAATGATATATGAAAAGAATATTTTCACATTCAAGGTAGCAATTAACTTGTATTTCTTCTAATAGTTTTTAAATAGATGGAGATTATTCGAGAAGAATAGCGAGCCAAAGAATAATGAAACCTGACAGATAAATGAGTTTCATTCGGCTGAGTAATTTCGGGAAGGCTTACGGAAGACAAGTCTATCTAAGAGTCAGCGTGGTGGAGGGAAAAAAGGAGGGCGTCCTAAGCCTCTAAGATTGAGTGCGATGCTCCAACTTCAGTGCCTACTTGATTTGCATCTAACACCCTCCGGATCACTGCCAGGGGAACTTAGAAGGAAGTGGAACGTTTTGTTTCCCCTTTGTATAATATAGGCAGCACCCGTTGTCGGATATGTTCAGACATTAGATTTTCTCAATTTTAAATTTTACATGGAAACAAAAAGTCATTTAAAGATGATTAGATTACGGAAAAAAATTTTTGAGAATAAAGAATATTTTTGATACCCGCACTATTCGCAGTCGTAATGGAAAATATCGAAGTTTGAAAATTTATTTTACGGCTGCCACAATTGATGTATTTTGTAATTGATTTGTCGCTACTACCGTCAAGATTGCTATATTTACTAAAGTCCGTAACTTCTTTTTTAGCACTACATCGATTCATTGTTTTAGCTAATTTTACAATGTGGCCCGATATTAATAAATTTTCAAACACAAACTAGCCTGGTATTAGTAAATATTTTAAAGGTAAGATATATCTACCTCAGATCATGTGATTTCAGAGACTGGTTGGGAAGGAATGATTCCCCTTTATCAGTTTCGGTGTTTATTTTTTTAAAAACCAAACGATTTTATGAGATAGGCAATAAAAAGAAAATATACTAGCTACATTCTATGATTCGAGGAGAAATAATTAACAAGTAAAAACCTGGTATGTCGAATTCTCATAGATGAATCCATCAATGTCTATAAACTTAAAACAATTTATAATATTAATTATTTTATAATCATATTTCCTTTCATCGTAATATCAATATAACTGCCTGATTAATAAACTTAAGATCTCAAAATAAATATAATCTTTTAAATCCCTTGCTAATCAAGCATATCGTCAGGAATATAGCAAGAAATCTATAGCAGTCACAGTCCGATATGATACTACAAGATAACGGAAAGAATTAGATGTCTTATTTCACACACCATTAAGTTCTCAAGTACAACCTTTATGAACTCATTGAATTATCTTATTTATAAAAATTACTTACGGCTTGATACTTACTGAGAGCATGAGGCTGCTTGAGATTAAGCTGCTTCTTATAGAAGGGATAGCTGTTCCCGTAACTGGACGAAGGACTGTATATGCTGCTCTGGGCCAGGGTGTTGGCATCGTAGACTCCGTGCTCCTTGTCGCCGTCATTGTGGTGATAGTGGTGGTGGACGTGGGTCTGGAGGCTGCCACCAGCGACCTGCTCTAGGGGAGGATATGGCTTCTTCTCCTCAAGGATTGCTGGTTCGTGATCGGGCTCATAGACCTGAGCCGGGCGGTAGGGCCTGGGCCTGAAGGGGACTGGCCTAGGAGGCCCGTAGCCAGGGCCTGGCCCAAAGGCGGGAGGCGGGGGTGGAGAGAGCCCGGGGCCCTTCACGGGGACTGCTGGGATGGGGCGCCCTATCGGCTTGAGGTGTACGGGCTGAGCGTAGATGAGTTCACTGGGGTGGACGTGGGGCCGCTTCTCCTCCACTTCTTCTCCACACTGAAATAGGATTATAAATATATAATTATCTAAACAGGATTTATATAACAGGTAAAAAAGTAATTTTAAAATATTCCGCAAAGTATTTTAAATAGAATACTCAGTTAATTAGGTAATTTTATACTTAAAGTCAGTATATCCCATCCATCTCACCCAATATTAACATGTACCGTTACAACCTAAGGAATTCAGTATTATTAGGAAGTACTGTTTCTTGAGCAGCATTTGTGCTAGGAGTTGATTTGTTCATGATCATACTGAACCACCACGTTTTTTCTCAATTTGGGTGGGACCCGAAACAATCGGGTTGATTCAACAATCCACAACACATCGCCTTACTCACGGAGCTATTCCACTCCCCAATCCAATACTAACACTAAAATCTAACCATTGAGAAAATTTTTTATTTTACATTAAAGTCCATTTTCGATTAGAATGTGTTGATATGTTTGGGTAAGAATATATTATAAGATGGGGCATTATAACCGTTACTATACCTCAGGAAGATACTAATTCTTCCTCGTGGATCTACAACATCCAGTCCTACACTATTTTTCAATCATATGTTGTAATATTGTAAATAAATAAATAAAACTATAGCTTAGACTATAGCTTAGTCGTACCTTAGATTTTAACAAAATGAAGTGACGTGTACTACTGGCTTAATATTGTTATAATGAATGAAGTTTTTTATTTGTAAGTTCCTGACTTACAGGAACTATATATCGGTAGCTTTACAATTCATCATAATCCGCCATTAAAACAACTCAGAAATAGCAAAAGTGAAAATCATTTATACTAGGACTTGACAACACCGATCTTAAGACGTTTTCACGTGTGTTTGGAAAGAATGCCCATCTTACGTATCTCTATGGAATTTTATTCACTTTAAATAATAGCACGCAATATCTACGTACAAAATGTTCAGTATTCGGAATAAACTACATTGTTCAGGACCTTAGGGACATTGTTAGATTAGTTAAAGTTCAAAGCTATAGCCAAGGGGGAGAGAGAGAGAGAACAGTTAGTTAACTTGTCAAATTAAGTTGGTGTAGTTTACCTCTGTTGGCTAATTCAAACCGATATCTCTAACACAATCCTGAAGAAAGCACTCTGTTCCCTAGATATTGTTATTTTTATCAGCGAAAACGTTTAGTTATTGGCTTTATGAATCTGTAATTACTTATATTACGGAAAATTAGTCGAATCAGTGATTACAGAATTCCTAATGATTCAAATTTTTGAATGGAGAATGTATATTGATGAAACACAGCAGGGTCAGAACCGAGGGCGTAGTTATTACAATTATTTTCTTGAAAAAAAATTTAAAATTACTTCTAGAGGGGGTAGGGAGCTGCCCCACCCTGGCTGTACGCCCATGTTTAGAACTATGAACTACGCACTTTAATATATATATATATATATATAATTTTTAAACCTTTATAATATAATTTAAAAATACTTTATAAAACGTTACGACGCTTATTTTCTAGTACCAAGATAATTTGCTATGTATTTAAATACATCTGTGTAATTTTCTACAGTTGTCCATAAAATAGTATACTTTCTAATTAATGTGAAAATATATTTTTTTTATTTATCAATGCGCCATGTATGGAGCTTTAATGGATTCTAAGTATAAGGCTTTAGACAAGACCAAAGTCGAAATTTTTGGAGACCTTTTAGTGTTACAGTATTTAGAAAAACAGGTCGAAACAGGAGATTGGTGACCAAAAACATAAAACAAAAAAAAAAAATTGTTCACCAGTTAAAGATATATTCGTGGCAAAAAAAGAAAGAAACTGTCATTTTTTAGGCTCGGAAACGATAAAATCCATTGAAATGTTTATACCGAATTTGATACTATCACAATTCTTTCTTAATAGTGGGAAGGAAAATAATTATAAACAAGCGGACTAAAATATAAATAATTGATTGTTGATGGGGACTTAGAAGGCATTGAAGATAAAAGACAAACTATAAAAACAATAAGATTATGTTTATGGGGTTTTAAATTATTTTTCAGTGTATTTTGGCCTCATCTATCATTAATATTATATTTTTAAATTAAAGAATTAACTTTTCTTTTTTTTTTTTAATAGAAGGTTGTAATCATAAATTCTTATGAGATTTCTGAAATAGATTCCGACAGTACATAATAGTTCAAATGCAGAAAAAAAAGTGAAAAATTAAACGTTTGAATAGTTTCAGTCTTGTTTCAAATAAACATAATCTCTGTAAAATGAAAACAAAACTTATGTTTTCTAGGCTGTTTGGACATCAAAGCGGTTCTCTTCCGATTTATTTCAACTAGTGTCTAAATAAGGCCATCGAACAGCTGTTTCCTGATTCGTGTCAGCCAGGTGAAGGACACTGTGGCATAGCAAATCGATTTTGTCAGGAATCACCTTCATTGTTTCGTATCGAGATAAAATCGATAATATTACCGATAGATTATGATAATGAATGTACTCACTCCGCCCAGTCCAAGATCACAGAGCCTGTCTTTGATGAAGTGCCTCGGTTGGGTGTCGTTGGCAAGTGTGGCCTCCTGTTCTTTGATCTCGGCTTTGAGATCCTTACCCTCACGTTTTTCCATGTCCTCTTTCTTCCAGGCCCAGTCTTCTTCAGCAAGTGTTACCCCCACCAAAAGAAGGCAGAGGAACAATCCTCCTTTCTGTATCATCTGTAAGTTAAAAGGGATTTATTAAAGGATTATATTTTTAAAAAACATTATCATAACTTAAAATTATTACATACATCTCAAAAATATTTCTATTCAACAAGCATAAAGATTGGTTTCTAGCGAACCAGTGATAAAGATTGGGCATGGACTTCAGTTTGCTGCCACATAAAAAGGAATGAAAAATAGGAGAAGAATAACTTCTGACAGTATAATGGCTTAGTTATTCGCTACGCAAGCACAAAAATGCGAGACAAATCATCTTGTAAGAGGAAGTCCTTCCAGTGAGCCATGAAGTGGAAGCATTGGGCCGCGTCTCTTTCCAGAATGAAGATGACTAGATTCGTCTGGAAGGAAATACGTTTTGTGGTATCAACTCCAATTGGATGTTTATTGCTTTCTACGACCTTGGTCTCTATGATCGAAGGCTTGAAATCGCCTTTCTCTCTGTCCTGAGATTTATCTGATGTATTTTTGTTTAAAATGAAGTACGTTTCCACATTTGACCGGTTCCAATAAGATTTACAAAAATATAAGGTTTATTTAATGTCTAACAAGTAATCGAAGTGATTGAAATCACATATACATAAAACAAACAAAGAATAAAACATGTCAGATGTTTGTTTTCTTTCAGGATGTTAATTACAAGTCGCTAAATAAAGGAAACGCAGCAGTTACGAAACTGCCCCCTAATCAGGCGAAATGGAAAGCGTTGGCACAATTACATAAAGAGAAGAGGATCGCCCGAGTGTAGGATTAAATAGATAATTTACAGGCTTTCGCCTGCCCACGGGGTACCCACGCTGAACCTACGGTTCCGAAAACAACCTGCTTTCCCCGCCAGAAAAACTAGTCCAACAGATGCGGAAGACAAATCGAAATAGTGGAGTAAGTCTTCATCATTAGATAATATGGATATCCCAACCTAGGTCCAGTGTGCAAAGCGAAACATCGAAGGATTTATGACTTGATATGAAATAGAATGGATAATCGAAATAATAATAGCTAATTTCAAATTAGTAAATTCGATACAACTCTTTTCTAGAAAACTTGCAGTAGGACAGATTTTGCTGAATAACATATTGTTATTTTTTCACTTTTATAACAGTATATAATACTAGTTAATTAACAGTAATAATACTAGTTAATTCACAGTAATAATACTAGTTAATTCACTGAAATGAGAGGTACAAGTTTTAACCAGACAATCAGTTTTGTCGAGCAATGTATTTATTTAGGGCTATTGTATCACATTTAAATATTTAGAAAAAGAAATAGAAGAATTAACATGGGATTGGAAAAATATCGGTGCTTTAAACACGTGTAAAGTTCATCTACCTCCATGATTAAAGACAAAGGAATGAGAAAGATACTTTTTTTATATGGATCTCAGACATCGTCTTCAACAGAAAACACTGACAACTGTGGCCACGAATTTGAATCTATGGAGTAAATTAAAAAAACCATTAATAAATTAATGAACTTTAATGTCAAGTTTTCAAACAGCGTAAGCAATATTTTATTTGATTGTACCTGGCAAATTATTATTTTATTTTAAATTAATGTAAAACATTTTATGAAGTAATATTAATTTATGTAGCAATGGTAATATATGAATTCTTGTACATATTATAATGAATGTCAATATACACACAGAATACAAATGCAATTCATTCTAAATAGTTTAAATTTTAAAAATAATTTAAGAATTTTTTTAAACCAAACAGCTTACTTCAAAGTGGTGCTAAATACATTTCCACTAACTTTATAAACATTAAAATTAAAGGTTCTCTCTTTTAGAAAATCAATTGAAAAGTTAAATATGAATCTTCTGTAAGAGAGAACATTTAATTCTATTTTTTTGTAAAGGTAATGTGAATGTATTTAGCATCACTGTGCCATCGAAGTAAGCCACCTATATAATAAATATTAATAAACTTCATGAATGTAAGAAGTATATCATAAGAACTCTAACTGGAATGTGTGAAGAAATTAAGTACTCTTACCAAAAGCTACCCGATCTATGAAAGAATTGACACCGTCAATTTATGTTTCTTATCGAACTAATTTACTAGCTATGTAACACACTATACAACTCACTTTATAATGGAACCACTGAACAAACATCCGATTTCCTACCGGAAGGGTGCGAGCATTTTTACATTTTACAAAGACTCCGATAATTCTTCATTATCGGAATATCGACCGTCGCCCATTCAGGAGAAGAGGAAGTACGGGGAAACTTCAGAAAGAAAAGTGAAAGCCTGTTGGGCTTTCCAAGCCGACATTAAACGCCCATTGTTTTGTTCGGCCACCGGACACTGGCCATCTTGCCATTGTTCTACATCCCAGGCCGTTTCCTCTCTCTGGATTACAGAGTGAGGTAAGAGCTAGTTAAATATTTGTCATATGTCCCAACGGAGCTTCTTTTCAAGTATTTCTTCCAACAATAACTAATGTAATATAAGGATTTTTTTAGATACTTTGTCTGCCCTTCGTCAATAATAGCGCATCTTAACTAATTCATAAGGAGAGTAGGAAGTGTTAGAATCTAAAACTGTCTTCAAATAAAAGAACCGAATGTTGGAAAAAAAAAATGCAAAAATAATGATAATAATCATGTGTAATAGTATTTATTTTTTCAAGTCGAATAATTTATACTGCAACAATAAATATGATCGATAAAAACTCATTTCCACTATCTATGTATCTATACATCTATATATCTGCATGTTCAAGAAGTAAAGGACGGTATTTAAGACAAAAATAGTTCACCAAAATTTTAATTCACTATCACCAACCACACACCTTGATATCTAATACCATTGTCAATATATGATGTAAGTTTTTTTCCCTAAGCATTTTTTCGACTGTAACTGAACATTCCGTGACTTTTTCCATCTCTGCGAAACTTCGAAGAGATATTGAGGCTGCGAGCAAAGTAACAGTAGCTACCTACAATAGAAATATCTGGAATATTTTTTTAAAAATAATGTTTCTGTATTGAATTACTACTCCAAGCATAGTTTTATTCGTTTAAATGTTTAATTTGTTTTAATTTATTTTTTCTTAATGGATGAAGGTGGTTTTAACAATACGGTCATTATAAAATAAAGTGGAATCAAAAACTAAAACGGCTGTTCATTACTCAAATAATGTCCATTGGTATGAAGTTTGAGTGTATT
This sequence comes from Halyomorpha halys, assembly GCF_000696795.3. NCBI lineage: Eukaryota > Metazoa > Arthropoda > Insecta > Hemiptera > Pentatomidae > Halyomorpha > Halyomorpha halys. The sequence goes on along the minus strand of NW_027107635.1, from coordinate 298,379 downwards.
ACATTTGGCTAAAAAATCTCTACATATAGCTAGAGTTAGTGAATAATAAAATTAATTGAATTAGTGTCAGGATTTAAAGTCTACGTGAGTGTAGGCAGTTTAGTGTAAACTCATAAAGTTTGCAATGCTTATCTCTTTTCGATGTAGAGAACTCGAAAATCGATTACTTACGATGCGGTGAATTCGAAAACGGGCTTTTTCACTATCAAGTCCCATCCTTCTCGAATCATAAACTCTTAACTGTCTTGTAAATGACTTCCTAGAACTTGGCTAAGAAAAGATGAGATATGCGAGCTCCGACGTAGGAAACCTAGGATATCGACTCACCCTCGATGAAAGAGAGCGTGAGAGGCGACTTCTACTTCCTGCAACAGTTCACTTTCCCTCGCTCAAGGTTAGCTCCGTCCTTTCTCTGTAAGTTCACTGCCTCCGGTAGGTGTTCCTCAACTTGTAATATGTAACCTGTTCCACAGGAATACGACAGATTCGGGATATATTCAGCGAAAGTAAAAATTAACCGGTTACTAAATGTTTTTTTTTTTTTTTATTTCAGTATAATCAGTGATTTCAAAAAAAGATGAAATATTTAAATTTCAAAACTAATTTAGTATTCCTTTAAAACTCATTAACATATAAACGAAACGGATCTTTTGTTTAATTCAAGTTTGTATCTGAGACGTTTTAGAGAGAGAATTCTGTAATACAGCTAATTAAAAATGACTTAATCGGAAATACCTATAAATTTTGAATTTGATTAATTTACAATTTTTTTTTAAGGTGATTATTTATTATTACCATTAGGTAATATTCCTTTTTTATTTATAATTCCTTATTATTTATAATTCCTTGGTGATAGTGGTACTTTTAAATAAATAAACTACCTCTTTATCCAAGTTAGCGTTAATCTAAAATCCTTCAAAAATTTCACTTAGAATATTTTTCCATCTCAACATTCAATTTAGATATTATTAGATGTTATCGAAGGATATGTGGTTGGTGAACAAGATAATAGAAGTATATAACAAATATTTCCTTAAATTAATACAATTTTTCTATCTTAAAAATTCTTGAGTCTCGCTCGATTTAAAAAAAAGAATAAAATATACATAATTTAATTCGATAAAAAAAATTAGTTTTAATATTTTCTAAATTCTGATTTGAGATTAATTTTGTTTTCATGTTGAATCAATACCAATTAGCGGGTTTTGATAACTACTCTTATTTTTAATAAGCTTCACCAATAAAAAACATCCATCTGTTTATTCCAGAATAATCCTCGTTTTAGTATGTCTTTAAGACTATTTTGTGTTAAGTAGCTGTTCCATGCTGTCAATGCTACGAAAATATCCAAGATACTCAGTTCAAACACTGAACAGGTAACAATGAAGAAACAATTAAAAAAATAATTCTTAAAAGTTGTGTTTTTTATCACATACTTTTTTTCAATAACAGAAAGTTAAGTTAATTAAAGTTATTTCTATTTTTTTAGGGCGTGTATTCTGTGAAGCAAAATGGTGGTAACACCGGAGAAACAAAATTGAAAATTTAAAATCAAAAAATATTATTTCCTAGATAACTAATAAATAAATTTTCTTTGACATTTTGATTTGGAAAACATTTAAAATACTCCCAAAATTGAGAAATCGAATGGAATAAACAGCACAACGTTATCTCTTGTTGTTCCTGAGAAAAATTTACTAAGTACTTAGCCCTTCCTCACCAAAGCAAGATCCAGATTCATCGAATATGCATTTCAGTTACAGGTGATAAATCCTTTAAATCCAAATATCAATCAACACGTATGTTTAAAACATTATACTTTACATGTTTCATTGATCTCTTGTTCCGGGAGCAGTTAACCATATATAAACAAGAACGGAAAAGAAGTGCAAATTAATTGTCATCCAGTATGTCGCTGATGCGATTTTAATTAACGTCATCATTCCTCCCTCTCTCTGCAAACTGGGTAATTACCAGGCATTGGATGAGGGGGAAGGTGGTGTTGGGATTCGATCACCCCGCGATAACACGGCCCTTCCGTAAGAGCAGTAATTGAAACTGACACCCCCCAGGTATTTTCTTTAGCGATACCCTCCCCTTTGATGAAGGCCTGCAGAAGATACCCTTCCAATCATCGGATATTTAAAGGGAACACCCCTATCCATCATGAAGTAATCGTTATTTAATAAATCGTGAACCTCATGGTTGCGCATTCTAGTTATGAGCATTTTAGGCAATGAAATGTAAAAATAAATACTTCTGAACCTGTTTAATTGAATGACTTAATAATTACAAAAAAAAGCTCCGATGATATTATGTAATAAAAAAAAATTATTCAATTACATCCTAGTTTTTTCATATTACCAAAGAAGTATTTGTTTTAGAAACCACAATAATATGACAATTAATGAAGATGCAAGCTATATGAAATACAGATCCAGTCCTGAAATCACATATATTTTGTGAAATATATCTATATTATATGAAATTATCACAAATAAAATTATCGTAATTAGATTTGAAACGGAACATTTAATAATTTAATTTTGCAATAGAAAAAACAATTTTAAAATGCATAATATACAATAAAAACATTTCAAAAATTTTTTACATGCGCTCCTAGCGCCAATATCTTTACTTAATCCACAAATTTATTTTTCGTATAAGAATTTTTTTTACAAACAGTAGCTGTTGACTTTTAATAACTCTCAGTTTTCAATACTGGAATTGTTCCATACATTATAGCCGGTTTCTGGCAAATGTAGATTATTTTCTTGAAAATAAATAAAAGAAAATAGTCCTAGTTATTAACTAAAGGGCACCCATTTACGAAAATAAACATAAATGAACGACGTAAGTGACAAAAAAATTTAGGAATAGAAAAATTAAATTAAATCTTGGCATTTTAAGATTTTAGGTAAAAAATTATTTTATTCCCAATACTGTTACAAGTATTCCAAGCCACTTGGAAAAAAAAAATCACTTTTTCAAGTTCTATCTCATTTTTATTTTAATTAATTTTAATTAGTAATTTTCATAAATCGTCTAAAAAAAATAGTTTCCTATTGGAAATTGAGAAAAAAAAATCTGGCAACACCGGTAAACTTTTTGTATGAAAATACTCAAAAATAATACAAGAACAAATATACACAAATCAAATCATTAGTATCATTGAGACTCATCTATAAACTTCATTAAATAATTAACTGTGATATATTCGAAGTATTTCAATTTGTATCTCATAAGAATATTTAAATTAATAGAATTAGAGTTTTTGTAGTAAATTTGAGGATTTTATTCCTGAAGAGTTACGCTAAGCGGCTTATCGTCTCGCCAGCTAACTCAATTTCTCTCTAAAGCCCTCGAAATAATTAGCCTTCTATGCAAAGAACTTAGCCTGCGCTTCTGAGAAAAAGAAGTTTCATTTTTCACTTTTATACCAGATGGAGGAAATAAATTCCTTATAAAATTTAAAATTCGAAATTGTTCAAGATGTTAGTAAGCCCAGATATTTCAAGCTTCTTTATTATTAAGTAAATATTTTTCTAATAATTATTATAATATTTTTTGAAGATGGAAATTCCTATTGATTACGTTACCGTTCTCTTTCATTTCTACGAATTATATAACTTATGTTGTTTTTTTTTTCACATAACACAAAGATCTAAAAATTATTATTGTACTACATACAAATAAATAATTATGTTGATAATTAAACTTCGTTAAATGTTTGTTAAACATCGCGTATTTCCAATTCTACTATAACTTTATAAAATTTTAATTTAATAAATAAATTTTGAAAAATTAAATCTTAGGTTCTGTCCTCAATTTTTATTTTATAACACAGTAAAATACGTGTAAAATATTATACATAGATCACTAAACACTTTTTTATATAATATAGAGAAATAATATTCAGTATCTTATATTTTAGATCCTTCTTCTAGTAAAACTATGGAAATTTTTGAGCCAGAAACATCTTAGCATAAAAACTGACATTTATTGAGTTAGATCACTCTTTTCTTTTTATCGACTTCGTTTTTACCGAGATTTTTTTTTAATTACTTAGGATAATATTTTGTTTGCTTGTTGTTAAAAAATTCAGAAAGCTTTAAAAGATTTATAGTAGTATGAAAATTTTAAAAATGGATGTCAAAATTTTAGTGGTATATGATAAAATCTCACTTCGCGGGGATATAAAAAAAAATTTAGAAAAACGAATACTCTTCATTATGATTTTTTAAAACAATGAAAAATAATTTATTTCGTTGGTTTTTTAAGTTTGGTATGCTTAAAATGACTTTTAATATGTAGGAAGAAGTTTAAAAATAGACATCAAAATTTAAAATGTGGTATTTGGTAGAATCGCGCTTCTCAATGAACTGAAAAATCATCTTGAAAATATTATACCTAAAACAATAACTATAATATTTGCTTTGCTATTGACTACACAAGACTTGATGTACTTACTGTTCTATCTGATAGATGCACTGTGACTCTACAGGGTGCCAGGCCGCGGTTATATACATAGTGAAAGTGCCCCCACCATCTGACTCCGACCTTTCTGTCCTCTGTGGACTTTATGCATCTTTTATTTTTATTTATATTATAGTGGAGTAAAATATAAACAGTATATGGTTTAAAATATGCTAAATAAATTTGTAAAGTATATTTTAAAAATATATATAAATGTTGACGAGACAGTAGTAGCAAAACATCATTCAAAAGGATTTTTATTTTCTTGTTATTTCCAGAACTGAAATTGAATCTTTCTTTATAGAAACTAATTCAATTTTGGGCAAATTTTCTTGGTAAATAACTGACGCATTTTTCATTACATCAATTACTCAACCTTACAAGAAACGTAATATTGAAAATTATTTTAAAATTGAAGTCCAAGATAAGTTTTTGATATTTTTTGTTCTGAAATTTAGCATAACATAGCGGATCTCTGAAATCGGATTCAATTATAGTCATTAGTAATGATTTTCCTGTAAATCATTGAATCCATAGATATGCAATAATAATCTTCAACTTGTGTTTTCCTACTTTTCGGGGTTGCTATGATACAAGTTTTAATGAATTTTATTACCGACGCCAAATTGTCTCTGAATCTAAGCAAAAAAGATTTTGCAAATAATTTAACACAAAGCATATAGGCGATCAACTGTCAAAAACAATAAAATACTAGATAATTACGTTGACGTACATGTCCAGATTCAAAAATTTATATTAATGAGATTAATTTTTTAAGGTTTCGTATTGTACAGGGTGTTACAGTAATTCTCTTAAACTACTATTTTTGGAGTTTGGGTCTGATTTTGGATGAGTCATAAAACTGACAGTTGGTATTGTTGATTTTCTAACCTAAAATACATGGAATTGCCAATGACATTTGCTACTCATTTTTACTGATTTTGATAGTAAATAAGATTTCATGCCTAAAGAATATCGGGAATTTTTTATCCAACAGGTTCAGGAGAGGTAAATCGTCAAAAACATCAAACAATTCTTTACAATTTTCCATGATTTACCCGCAATAAAGTCGTTTTAGAATTCAATTTCCTGTAAAAGTCTATCATTATAATTGATGCATTTCTTATCGAGGCTTCATCATCATGAGAGCCATTTTCGTCTTGTCAACCGGTCTAAAAAACTCAAATTATAATGACAAAATTTATAGAAAAATGGATTCTTAAATGATTTTGTTTTAATTTTTATATCTTTGATTTCCCTCATTGTTTATGTCAAAACAGTAAAAAAAAATAATGGTTTTCAGCGGTTTATGCCTTATAATTATAATATATTGAATTATTTTAATACACAATCTAATATCAGGATCTGTAAAAAAAAAAAGAAGATATTGTTCATCCTTTCTAACCTAATCAGATAAGATGAATTTAATAATAAAATAAGAGAAATAATAAAAAGAAAATAAGATAAATCTATTTAAAAAAATAAGTATATAAATAAAATAAAACCTATTCTACTGAAAATTCAAAGTTAAGTGCGCTAAAAAAGATTAAAAATTTAGCAATACCAGTAAGAGACTGACAATATGTTACTACAATGACCCGGCATCAAATCAAAATTCAAAAACTTATAAAAATTAGGTTGAACATAATTATTGGAGCACTCTTTATAAGCCCATATAAAGAACTTAAGTCTTTTGTTAAAAATTTGTTAAAAAAAGCTTTTGGTATGAAACTTACAATTTAATATTCCTTGCTATTATTATGTGAAACGAGGACCTCACATTCCACTTTAAACCACATGATTGTTTTGCAAATACTTCTCTTCTTGCATTTAGGCATTCAATATAAATTCCAGACTTCTTATGAAGCAAATTTGATCTTTAGTTTTCGCTTCGGTAATTTCTTTAGGCTTAACTATTGTCTGATTTTAGTATCGCAGCCTGTAAAAAGCAGTTCACATACTTAATCAATTTGTTTGTTGTTTCTCTACTTAATTGGAATACCCTGAGGCACCGAACAAATACGTAAAATTTTGTTATATTAATAACACAGATATAAAACTAAACATTTAAGTTAATAATTTCGGCTGATCCACTATTTGATGTACCAAGACCGAAACCGAACTGTGTTTTTTTTCCATCATTTAAAAACTTATTGAAAATTGATGACATGTAATTTCATTTTTACATCAACTTGTAATTTCCGATCAACTTTTAATTTTTATGGTGTCAAAAAACGTTAAAATATTCACTAGCAGACCAATTTGAATTTGAGATGTAAGAAAATTTATTTGTAATTGTTAAAATTTCTTGGAGAAAATTTTGATTACTTTCAAATTTAGCGAATATATACTATTTTAATTTAAAAACTCGTCTTTCCAACAGTAATGAAATATTTTAATTTGGTTTAAGTATACAGGTGTAATAAAGGTTTCAAAAGTTGATCTAGGAAAATTTTAATTTTTTTTTTTGTAAATCTATAACACTTAAGGGTAAATGAACTGGATATTTCTGTCATCAATTATACACAAAACCACCTTTTTCATATAGTAAATATCCCATGAGGAGTTTCCTAAATGTTCAGCATAGACGATATTCAGGCTGTATTTTATTAATTTGAATTAACCTTATCATTTTGCAAAAATCAAAATTTATCAATCACAATCGAGTCGTGAGATATTTTTAATTCCTCAATGAAGTTGTGAGATATTACATAGAGGTAGATATTGCGTCTGCATAACACGTATATTACTTGAAGCATTTTACAAGAGAAAGGTTCGGTTTTATAATCTCAGTATTTGTATTTCAAATTCGTTTTACCTCTAAAGGAATGCGAACAGGAATACAACACGATATACAATAAATTGATATTTATATTTTATGTCATCCTTATTCTCAATAATCTTTTTATTTTTAATTTTTTTTTTATTTGCGTTATCATTTCTAATTCTACTAACTGAGATCAAATCTACTAAATGTATTATAATGTACAGTTGCAAATAGCAATAAATAAATAAAAAAATAAAATAAAAATTCCATTTAACATATTGTCAAACAACAGGGTTCGTTTTTATTTATAGTCTAGAGGGGGCCGAAACAGGTGGGCTCTTCTTAGAGTCAAGTACGGATTTCATTAAATTTTTAGTTTTGTTTTCTCCTTGATCCGTTCGTTTTGCCCAAACCGTATTCGATAATTGACATAATGACAGCAGTATAAGTTGTATATATTTTTAATATATTAGATTTTGGTTATATTTTAAATCATTTATTTTATTTTTTTATGAGTGTCCTTAGGTTCTTACTTCATTGTATAATATAAATTTGCATTAATTAAAAAAAAATTAATTCGTTTATCTATGTCTCACTTTTTTTATAATTATTATTATTAAATATTACTATAGACCTGGTTCGCCTTACATAGGTTTTATAAAAATTTTATTTAATTTTAACAATTAGTATGTAAATGCTAAATCTCGTTCAAAAGAAACCTCATTATATACTATGTATAACTATTTACAATATTATCGAAATAAATCAAAAATATTTCGATTTTTATTATTTATAATTATAAATAATAATAATAAATTAAAAAAATTAATATTCTGATAGAATAATATAATATTGAAAATATTTATTCATTCATAAGTCTACCGCAACGATAACATTTTTCTGGACTGTAATCTTGCCCCTTAAGGAATGAGTCAGATTATTGCCAGACAAAAATCCCAGTGTCGCAAGATACAGGTTGAAGCAAGCTCGAAGCATTGATACCTCTATTTTAAGGTCTATTGAAACATTCTCAGAAGTTAGCTGTATAATATAGTTAGTAACGAAACCTTAATTTTATATATGCCGGCTTAAATGTCTTATGAAGGCAATAAGAATTTTATATCAGTACAAATTATAAATTCGTATTTAGCTTGAAAGAATCTTTACTATTTTATTTATAATATTAATTCAAATTTGGACAAAATTAAAATTTATTTAAAAATAATAGTATGCTCTATCTCATTAAGGGTCATTTATTCATCAATTTAACACTGAAAAAACTTCGTACTTATCTTGCTCATAAATTGGATAACGTTTCGTCTAATAATCAAATTATAAATATCATAACATTTTATGTTTTTTAGCTTTCTTTCTTACCAGTCACTAGGAATGAAGCTCTGGGATCTCTTGGAGAGTCGTGCTTTGCCTTCCACACAAGGGTAGCAAACCTTGGTTAGGAGTCCCAAAGGCTGTATATAAATATTGTATATAGGTAAGAATGTGTATTAATTTTGTTGTTGTATTTATTTCAACAAGTTCAACTAAAACAATAAGGCCATTACTGATGTAAAGCTGTCAAGTATGGGGCTCAGCATCCTGTCCAAAAGCAAAGGAATTATTATAATTTTAAAACAAGGTTCTAAGATTCGCAGTTGATGCCCTTTTGTGTATACGAGATAGTTAATTAAAATTGGAATTAATCGATGAATTCATCAAAAAAACGTTTTACAAAATTTCATTCACAGGTACCAGCAGTTAAATGCACAGTGGCCTACAACGTAGGAAATCCAACTTCACATCAAAGACTGAAAAAGAGAATAATCTACAACTTACGGCTGTAAACGCTATACTTTTTTATTTTATTATTTTTAATCTTTGTTTTTTATTATATAAGTCAGTTATTTATTTTATTAATTCTATAAATACTATCTGTTTTTGATTGTTAATTTTTTCGTTCATTTTTCAATTATTATTATTTTGATCATTTTTCGAATCCATTTATATTATTTAAAAGTAATAGCCATGACATTTAAATAGTTAGAGGTGTCATTTGCACGAGACTAAACCTCCATATTATCAATTTTTAAAAAAAAATCAAATTTTACAGTAGGCATAATATAATACCAGCCCGATCTGGAAATAAAGAAATATTAAAATATAAAACAATAATTTCACTAGCACTTCCTTCAATCGCAACAGCCATGAAGAAGACCTGCAATGTGGGCCGAAACGTTGGTCATTAATGAGTACTTGAAAAGTTATCTATATTGTTTTTCTTGTCCAAAACCCCCTTCTAAAAACAAAAGATGATCTAAAAAAGTTTGTTTTTTAGACCATAATGATATGCCCATCCCCGTTTTTGAAAACCTAAAAGTATAAGCAGATTTATTAATTGAGTTTCAATATATAAAAAATCATACAAAGCAAAAATCGCTTCCCACATAGCAGACCGAAATATTTGTCTTTAAGAAATAGCAAATACGATTCGTTTTTAGCGCCCTCAAAAACTCTAAAGTATTAATCTTCATAAATTAAAAAAATATTTTATCTGGCTAACTTCGCACAGTTACTCGGCAGAAACTTCTTTAAAAGGTGATGAAAATATGGTTTCTACATCCAGTAAACTGTTCACAGGAGACATTTTGTTAGTTTTCTTGTAAAAAGCAACAAGATGGGAATCAGTTTGCCAACTTGAGGGTGTGCCAGGAAATAAAGTAATTCCATTAGGACATATTAATGTAATAAAAACTCTACTGAAGCTTAATTTAGAAAAATAAACTGAAGTCCAATAAGATAAAATTATCAACAAACTTCAAGACCAACATTTTTCAAAAGCGGACACATATTTCCCCTAGAAGCATGGAGGTGGATCTCAAAAAGGAAACATCGAATCTTGTTGTGGAAAACATATAACAATCACGAATGATTTATTTCTTATTATTTTTTTTTTAGCTCAGATTAATGAATATTTACAAACATTATTTAATAAGACAAATGTTCATTATATTACCTTATATACTTTATTTGATTCTAGAGCATTATAATAACATGTTTTTGAACATGAACTCTAGTCTTACTCAAAGAAAGCCATGTTGTTAGGTAACCAGTCTATATTAAGTAGTTATTATGTTTTTTAATGTAACGACTTTTACAAAAAGATAATTGTGATAACTTCAGGTAAAAGCTGAGTGTTCGTCTAGCTAATTTTGCAGTACTTTCTTAGTAAACCATACATTACTGTTTTTTCCATGGCAATAACTGGTGCAAATAGTAGACCTATAGTCCACTGGCGTTGGCTCCAACCATAAAAAATATGGTCAAAAATCTGCATTGCACCGCAAAAAACTAATCTTCTACTAAACTGTAAATAACTGGTGCACTCGCCATAAGTGTTTTAATTATAACATTTCAAAATGATATTTAAAAAAATTGTTATTTAGAAAGTTATGTATATATTTTTTTTTTTTTTTTTAATGTATAACATTTAAAGAATGATTTTAGTAATTGAATTCAAAAAGGGACAATGTTGGTCCCAGATGTTATACAAATCAGGAATAAAGTGTTTATGAAGTTTGTCGTAACTTTTGGGGAAAAAAATACCCTTTTTTTCTCAGAAATTAGTACATTGATAAAAATGTAATGTATTGTCTGCTTCAGCTACAGGTAAACAGTTTTTACTAGGATTTTTCTTTAATGTTTAAACTTAAATTTAGATAGGAAATATTATTCAAATATTAATTTGAAACTCCCTGCCATGGTATTGGAAGCACAATTTTTTTTTCAGTTTTTATTACGCTGCTACTATCTTTCAAATAAAATGTAAGGATAGAATTTCTGAAATTTTCCGGAGTTCATCAAGAGACGACACAAAATTTTTCGACTACTACAGAACTGCACAAATTCAATATTCAATACACTGACACTAGCGCCGCCTTCGGTGCGTTGATAACACATACGTAAAATACAAAATATACACGTAGTATTAGATTAAGTTTATTAAAAATTCAGAAATAAATACGCACTTTAAAACCAATACACTTCAAGAAACTCCTTAGAATGTAGACTGTAGTTCTACAGTAAAAAAGGAAAATACATACAAATATTGTTTATATATACGTCATTCAATTTTTTTTAACGGGGTTTTGAAAAAAAAAATCTGCAATTTCGGAAGAATGACCCATCTCCATCACCATAAAAATTTATTTAACAGCACGCTGTAATGACTTTATTACTATTATTTTATTTTATTCAATTACCATCGATAATAATTATTATATACTTTTATATAAAAGTATATATACATATTTATTTTTAATTCATACCTATTCATATAATATTTAGTATTGGATTTTTATTGTTTCTTTACAAAAAAAATAAATATATTAAAATTGATTTATTCAATGCGTTATTATGTTTATAATTTATATAAATACTTCAGCTTAATTTGTTCAGTGATTTTTTTTTTAATTCCAACATATTTTATCGAGAGAATTTATAATCTATTCATTTTCAAGTTAGCTACTCGAACTTCAGTTGAAGGAGTTGAGTAACTCCACTCGACAACACTTTGCCACAATGTGTTATCGACATGAATAAGTTTCTTACTTAAAGGAAATGAAACTCCTCGTAAATTTTAAATTATATTATTATGAAATGATAATACTTATCTAGTTCTTCAGTTAAATTACACTTATGTTATCATATGCTTTATCTTATAACATAATATAATTATATTAATCATATTAGCGTAATCCTTATAGTAAAGTGGAGTATTCATTTCAATTATTTAAACAATTCTTTCTGCCATATAACGGTGTAGTGTACCGGGCATGTCATGAAATATACAACTTTTTTTACAATAAAAGTTAAAGAGCAAATCTTCACATCATTAAAAGTATCAGTAGTAAACTTCAACACTCTTTATAGAATTTGTTTTCTTACCACTAAATACGGATGAACAGAAAAATGAATTTTGAAAACAGTAAAAATTTGAAAATCTTATGCTGGAAACGTTTTTCATATTCCTCTCAAAGTTACTAATACTGTAGATCCTCTCATTAAAAAAAAATGCCATTAATTTTCAATATATTTTTTTTTTTTCTTACATTTCATGTTTTTAATTTGCATTTAAAACTTGTAAATATGTATATAAACATTAATTGTTCTTGTAAATTATTTTTAACCCATTTTTTATTTTTCATTTTATTTTATTAGAAGGCCTTATTATATTTGATACGATAGATAGTTTTAATTTATTTTTTTTTATGTTTAATACAAAACATTATTGGATGTTAATAATATTCATTTAAACTTTATTTGCTTATAGAAACTTTATTTCCTTTATTTATTTATTTTTTGTAATTTTTTTTTTTCTTTGAGTTTTTATCATTGGAAATATTTTATGTTGTTACAAAGATGGCATACATTGCATATCTTATATGTCATTTTGTTATTTTTTTATTTCATTTGTTACTTTATTATTTTTTAATATTTATTCTATACCTATATTTATTTTATATTAATTTTAACATAGTTTGTTGAATTTTTTTTTATTTTCATTCGTGAATATAAAAGATACTTAAGTCTTTTATATATCTTCTCATATCTCTATCACTATTTTATCCATAATTCTGTAAAAGGCACATTGGGCTGAAACCAAAATATGAACGGGAAAAAGAAGGAAAGGAAAGGAGAAATAGAGAGAAAGGGAGAAAGATGGAAAAGGAGAAAAAAAAAATCATGAAAAAGGAGAAAAAGTAAAAAAAAAAAAGTCACGTTCTTATGGTATATATTACTAATGTTTATAATCATTATTGTATACCTGGCTAGGCTTATTGATCGTAACATTAATAATATCGCCTAATTAAACTAAAATGGCTGCACAAGTTTGTATTTTAATTAAGGTTTTCCTCCTCCCTTCATTATTTTTATTTTTTAAATTTATACATTTTACTCTAAGGCACAAAAATCCCATGTTCATTGGCTGTTATATTATTTTAAAGGTACTTGCCGCAAAATAAATAGAGCATTTTATTATTATTTTTTATTTCTAAAATAATTTATTTTATTTTGATAAAAAATCGAATGTTTACAAAAATCAACGTGTTTGACAATATTAGCAATTTTTGTTCAAAAAGCTCAATTCAAAACTTGTTAGTCTCAGTCTTTATAAGACTCAAATATAATTAACATAACTGAAGCCAGAATCAACTATATATTAACTCTTTGCTAATAAACCTAAAATCATGCATTACAATTTTTTTTATATTTTTGCGTAATATATCATTTTCACAAAACTTAATCAATGCTAAATTGTTAAAAAACATATTTAATTCAATCTAAACCAATAATTCAATGACTAAAACTAGCAAATTGCTTTAGATATTTTCAACTTGAGCTGAGAGAAGCACATTGTGAGATATCCATTTTGGGGTATTCATATCTCCACACCGTAATTTAAAATCATCGCTTGGTTTTTGTGATATGTATAAATTCCCAGATTATTTTCGGTTATATCCAGCTGTCATAAAATTAAAAAGTATTGCGAAATGACGACGTCCATCAACTGAACATCACTTACTTCATTGCAATTACAAATGATATTCCAGAAAAAATCGTATATACTGTGTTGTATTCGGTAAAGTTTGTATTAAATAGGACTGGCATTCATCGATACCTTACTGGAAAAGTTTGCTACTGAGAAATATCCACTGTTTTTTTAATTTCACAGCTGTAAAATTAACATAAATGAATTAAAAACAGAGAACAAAAACTTTTGGGATTGCAATAGAAGCTTCTCTAATTTAGCAAGAAATATGGGGTAGGTGACATTTTAGCTGTTGATATTTCCATGTCCTTTTATATCGATAGTTTACTTCACAATAGTGCAAAGTACATTTCCACTAACTTAATGAAAAGTTAAATCCGAGTGAGTTAGAGCGTCAACTTCAACTTCGAATCCGGCCTGAGGGATCAACTTTTATTTCTGGGGTAGTCCCACAAAATGAAAACCTGACCCCCACCATGGTCAGAATAGGTTAGTTACCTCTAGATAACTCCTCTCCCGTATGTCAGAAATGGCCATGAAGGTGACCATTCAAGGAAAATTACAACTTTTCTCATTCTCCTAAAAGAGAGGACCTTTAATTGTACTTCTCATGAAGTTAGTGGAAATGTATTTAGCAGTATCGTGAAGTAAGCCATCGATATGATGTACAGTCATTACTATGTAGGTTAGGATAGGACATCTCTCAAAACCAAATTTTAAATTAAATTTTCTGAAAAATTATTTTAGAATTCTCAAATTTATTCCTTAAATAGGTAGTATTGTTGTAAATCACAGGACAAAATATAAATGTGGGATAGTAAGGGCTTTATTGTTAAAAAAAAATAAAGCTCCGTTGTCATAAATTAAACTTTTTATTCATATTAATTACTAAATAAATGTTATTATAATGGTTAATGAAATGTTTTGAATTTAGGAAATAATTTAATAGAAGAAATTGTAAGTAGGAATCTATAATTTTTAAAAAGAAAGACAAAATAATTTATAATGTTATTGTGATATTATTTTAATGATTAATTATTTAAAGATTGGGACAAAGGCAATTAGCCGGCATTAATGAATTTTAGGGAAAAAAAAGGAATACAGACAGAATAAGGTAAGACCAAAGAAATCAGTATGTAAGTGAAGGAAATTTGTTATAAAAGTAATTAAAAGGAGCTGTTTGTAGGAATCCTTGAGAATGACCTGAGAGGTCGAAACGTCGGATGTTAAAAAGAATAAAGTTGAAAAAAAAAAAAAAAAAAAAAAAGTTATTATTAATGTTTTCACGAAAATAAGCCTAATCAAGAAGCGAATAATGATTCAGGAAATAAGTCAGGAGATTTTGACTCTTGCTTATCCCAGGTTTCTATTTCTAATGAAAAAATTTCACCAATATTTTAAAAATAGTTCAGGAAATGAACGCATGGTGTTGAAGCATTCTTTTTAAGCTTCTACAGCAATTTCAAAAAGGATCTCTCCTTGTTAGCCAAAATACCTTGAATTATAATACCTTTGCAGTCAATTCAAAAATGAGTTGAGGTTCATTAAAATTTTACATTTTACTAAGTCAAAACCAATAGAAAAACTCTCCCAAATTTTAATAAAATTTGAGGTAGGTTCCAAAATTGTGTTGAACTGACATAAAATGCCTTGTTTAACTCGCGTTTTAACAAAACTGAGTTAGCTCCTCCAATATGTTGTAAAGGTTATCATCGGGTTTACATTTTAAAAAAGAAACATAAGTAATCAAGAAATGTCATATTTTTAAACTGCCAATAATCCTATAGTCACATTTTTTATATTATTTATGATAAAATCTAATCACTGAAATCACATATAAAGTATCCGTTTGGTGATTGGTCATTTCACTTTGGTATCCTTAGATTTATAAGATTTTTTTTTCATCTCGATTATGAGACAGCTAATGTAAGAGCTGATTACATGTAGACTCCTGGACTAGTAGGAAGTAGATGTGGGTCATCACTTTCTTCAGATGGAGGACAAGAACTGGAGGCTCTCTGGGTCAAGGTTAGTTGCTCTGCAGCTCTTCGTTATGGCTGTCCTACAATAGTCAGTTGTCAGGATTTTCCTCCGGACATTCTTTACTATAAATTTAAATCGTATTTAAGTTGTGCTTAAAATAAATTTTTATCTTAAATGACCATATTCGAGTAAGGACAAGCTATTAACAAATAATTACTAGAAGATTGATACAATATTAATTATTTATTATTAGATTTTGGCTCATTGTTTTATGTGTCAATAAATAAGTTTAACAAAAAAATACCTTTCAGTTATAATGGAAAAAAAAGTTTTTTTTTATTATTTTTGACTGAGAATGTTCAGTTTTATTATTAATTTATTTTCAAGGAAAAAAACCTTTCATATTTCTTAATTATTTTACGTCTAAAATCCTGCCCATCTATCTAAAATCTACTTGTCTTGATTATAACATATTATATTACCCAAAAATATTTATTAAAATAAAAAACTATACTTCTGTAAAGAAGAACTGTTACCAGATCAACGGTTGTGCTAGGAGGTGATTTCGTCAGAATCACACTCGGCCGCCTGATTATTCCCAAATTAAGAATACCCATATTATGAGGCTGGGTGGACCCCAGTAGAGATCCTGAACCCACAGGTTGAACTCACAGAACACCATAAATAATTATCTGAGATTCGAACCCAGGTCCTTAGAGTTAGTAGCATAGTGCCTTACCAATGAGCTACCCACTCCAACATAAAATTTAATTTAATTAAAAAAATATACAGTATGCTTATATTTCTGAGGTCCTGGAAAATTATGATGTGTTTCACATATTTTAACTAATTATTATCAATGATTATTCCACTTCAAAATACCCAATAAAAAAAAATATCAAAACCCATAATTTGATGAATTACTCTTTTTATAGAATACCGAATATATATATTTTATTGTCATCAATTAATAAAATCAATAAGATCAATTTAATCTTAATATTATTTATTTTTTTAAATATATCATTTATTAATATATAGTTGTATTAATAAATGATATAGTGTCATCAATACAATTGCTGGACTATTGCAGAACAGCCATTACGTGGAGACTAAATAATCTTTTTTTCCAAGCACAGCTTTAATACAAATCAACTGATTGCATTTTTATTCTAAACATAAATTTTACAAAGGAAACTCTTATTATGAAGGAGTGGAATATTATTATTTAAATTATTCAGTCTCGTTTGAAGAAGTTTAGACTAACGGCAACAACAAACACCTTAAGTACAGAATCATGGCAAAACGACGTTTTAGAGTCTCATGCGATTATGATAATACTAAAGTGTGAACTAAAGTTCTTAAATTCACTTTTTGACTATTACCATGCGTACATCGGCATTTCAATGAAGAAGAATTTCCATCGTGTCATCAAGGACGTGTAAAAGAGATGAGCAGGAAAGGTGGTATGGAAACTTGATGGCTGATTATTTTTGAATGCAAATAAGAGATGGCCCTGATGAATATAGACAACCAAGGAAGAGTTCCAACCCACGTCGGAAGAACATAAAGAGGTGGAATTAGCTAAAAAGAGGAAATTAATAGTCATATTTGGGTTTTAAAATACTCATATACCATTGTAGCATTCACAAAAGTAAATGTTATAAAATTTAGTAATACAGTACGTTGTTATTGTATTTATTAGGTTTCAACTAAAACAATAAATCCATTACTGATGTACAGTTGTGAAGTGTGGGGTGCAGCATTTTATCCGAAAGTCCTAAGAATCGTAGTAGATACCAATTAGATTTATAAGGAATTATTAATAACAATTTTAATCAGTAGATTAATTCACCAAAAATGTGGCTTACAGCGTCAATCCACCAAAATTTGGCTTACAACTAGAAACTACCGAACCTTACATCAAGGACTGGACCTTACATCAACCTCCTTCTAAAAACATTCTCAGAAAGTTGTACTTTTTTTTTTTTTTTTTTTGACCGCAATGATATGGCCATATGTTCATACTCGTATTTTGAACACTTTCAGATTATTTTACAAATTAATTTTCCCAGGACATAGACATCGGGTCCATTGCTAGTCATAGCTCTAATGCACATACTTGTCTTATCAAATATTAATTCAATATAAGGAAAATGCAGCCATTGTTCAAAATTATGTTTTTAGCATACTACTTAATTTCAAAATTAAAAGGTTTAATCAACAGCGTAAAGGGTTATTAGAAAAAAATTTTCAGGAGTGCTTTTTTTTAATCTCAGTGAGATATTTTTTTAAAAAAATCGTTTTGAGTAAGACGGGTCATGATTTTTTTCTCAGAACCATTACTACAAATTATTCTTTAGTTTGTCGGCGTTAAATAAACTTTGAATCAGAAAGAACTATGATGCTATTTGTGTTGCAATAGTAATGAAGACGTTTTGTCGTAAAACATGGTAACTAAAAAAATGAAAACTTTTACAATGAAATGTTTTTTAATAACAACGTTCAAATAGGGGTCTGGAAATTATCCAACTTAAAAAAATCAAAAGATTTATTAATATAGCAGAAGATTTCAACAACTTATGAAGTCAGCCTTACAAAGACGATGATGCCTAAAACATAATTCGAAAAAAAAAATTATATACCACATTTTATGACCGAACGCCTCGAATAGTATTTTTCTACCCATTTGGTTACAAAAATTGTACATACACACCAATAATTTTATAGAAGTTTCGGAAGTACAATTATTGTCCTTTGACAAAAACATCATCCTTCATGGTGCTGCGTTGTCCCGCCTCCTGAGGACTATCAGATTAAGAAACCCTGGGAACAATGGCCAGTCTGTTATTGTTGATTGATCGATTAGAACGAAGGTCAAGGGCGAGCTACCAGTGGGGTCCCCTCAGTTCGGAAAGAGCTCTCACAGTTCTCCAAAGCATAATTTCCTCAATGTTATAACATAGCAATCTGTGGCAGCCACGCACCGTATCCAATCCGCTCTGTAATAACAAAATAAGAGGCCTAAGGTGAACAACCTACCGCGGGATTCCCTGGTCTTGAGCTGCAGTGTCGCAAGGCGTGGGCTTCCCCGGAGGTTACATCAGGGTCTCCTGTATCTGGGTCAGCTCCGGGAACCTTCAAGAACGTGAGCGCAGTGGAGGATCAGCGGCATATTGATGTATGTGTTACAGGTCATAAAGAAGGAAGTGCGGCAACAATGCGGAGTTAATGAGTTCACCAATGAATATTATTATATATTATATATGTTGTAAAGTATCTTACTCATTAAATAATGCAAGGGTTATTTTTATGTAAATTGAGGAGTGGCTGTCAGGAGGAGCTAATCCAGGAATTGTATTTACGAGGCGCATAAACAAAAAAAAATCATAATAAGGCTCTCTATTTACTCATACTTCCTAATGTTCGACAGCAAAGGGCAGTGAACACAGAAATCCTAATTTTTTACAAGGAATTCAAACCACGCATTACGAGGTATGTCATAAAAAAAATGCTATGAAACTTTTCCAGGGTTAAGTATTTAGTCCCACTAAACTAAATTCAAATTTGGAAACGGGGTTGATTTTGGTTTTAACTTTACATAGTAAGGAGCATATAATATAAAATTATTCCAAAAATTAAAATTAATTTTCGAACCTTCTGGATCCGTCAATGGATGTTAGATCGGTAATTAGGCTCATCACTAAGCCTACCAACAGCTATCCCTCAGTCTTTGAAGAGAGTGAAAAATATAGAACAACTGGAGTTATTTATCTTAGATTTACTTTAATTAATTAATATATTAGAGATAGGAATTTTCGATTTCTACTTACGGTACATAAACGTTTGAAAAAATCCAGGAATACATACTTTGGCTTTCCTACATACATTAGGTTATTGAAGTAGGGAGATTACCTTTTGGCTCAGACATGGTTTCAAATGATACAAAATGATAGTATACATTTTTAGGAATAATTCGATAGCTGAGTTAAAATTGTAATTTGTTTTTTAATCTAAAGGTTAAAATAGTGACTTTTTTTACAGGGTTTGATTTTCTTAGTAACTCATAAAATGTAAAGTTCATTCACGGTCAGTTTCAATTCCAACACAAGATGTAAGATGTAGTGTTATAAGATTCTAGCTTTCATTTCAATTAGTTGTCTCTCTCAACCAAAACGTCACTATTAGTGTTTGATACTGGTTAATTTTCCGAAATTTGTAAACCCTCCCGATGAGACAACCTTGAACATTAAACAGCTTGAGCAGGGAACTAAGGTCTGATGTTAAAGTTGGAGAAATCTGGCCCAGGTTCCAGGCTACTGGTCCTAGTGTCAAGGATTAGAGAATCAATAGGAGTCGTTAACAATGATTCCCCTCAACGAGGCCGCTCACAAATAATAATCTAAATTAGTCTCAGTGACTTTTCCTTCCGTCTGATCCTTACAGACATCTCTTCCTTTCAGGACATTATTGTAGAATTGAATAATAGAATTATATTCCAGCCTGGAGCACCAAGAGTGTAGAGAAAAAAAAAAAAGATTTTGTCTGAGCTAGTACCAATCCAATCCTCAACTTAATCTGAGAGTCGAACCATTAAATAAGTAAGTGATATTTATAAACCGATTATCCAAAGGTAAAATTCACAGGACTGAAACATAACCATCATTTTTCCCCAATCCAATAAAGAATCTATACCCAACTTGTTATCAGGCTATATTTATGTTATATAGCAAAAATACAATTCTGTCTCTGCCACAATGAGTAGAGCGGTCCCTCCCCGTTCTTGTACCCTATTGTCGGTTCCCTGGCCAGTATTGTAACACCCGCCTTCAGTGGTCCTGGTTCACTTCCTCATAATGCCATGTGGCAATAGAAGGGAATTAGTTTGTATATATTGTACATATTTAGATGTAGTCTTAAAATTAAGTTTTCATGTATTCTAATTAGTTTGTAATTAAACTTAAGAGGTTAAAAAAAAAACTGTCTTAACTTAGCCGAGTAATAAGACATAATCAATCTTATTATTTCTACATATTATCTTACTTCATAATCTATAATTACATTATTAATAATACATTTATTAGACAAAAAAAATTACTTAGACAAGCATTATTTTTGAAAGATATTTTATTATTTAATATAAACAAGCTTATACAAAATATTTGGTTCATAAGTTAGTTAAAATAATCGTTCACTAATTGACCGTTAGAGCGCTGTGATGAATGAGCGAGATGGATTCTTATTAATAAGAAAGAAAATCCTGGTATTTCTTAATAAATATGTACCTTTTTTTTTTTACTTATATTTATTTATCTAATGTTTTTATCAACTTTCACATAAATAAAAATTAATTTAAGGAAATTCTGATTTATATAATTTTTTTTTTATTTTTATCCAATTACTTCATGGTTATAAGTAACTACATACATTTTCATTCTGGTTTCTTGATTCTATTCAGTGAAAAATTTGTGGACCAGGAAGAATGTGATTGATTTTCAATTCACGGAAGAACTTTTGACCCGTCCCTTTATAAAGCGGGGTTGTTGACCAGCGGCTTATGAATAAAGATTTCGTGTGAAGGTTCTGGTCCCTTCAGTTAGGAGACAGTCTGGAGAGGAACGAAAACAGCATTCAGAAAACAATTCTGTTTCTCCAGTTCTTTAATTATATCAAATAATGGGCTTTATTTAAATATTCCGGAACTGCAATGTAAAATTATTAAGCCTCCTGATGTATTTTTATTGAAATATCTAAGAATTGGTCGGAAATTATTTGCCGATTGATAAACGCTTAGCCTTGTACCTCGGTAAATGCTAAAATGGCTTAAGGTAATCATGGCTAATTTATAGTCAATTAATTTAAGGAGATCAGTAATGATTTATAGCAACAAGTCCTTATCTTCATGAGCGTGTACAGCAATATTCACCTACGTGGAGTTTGTTCTCCTATTCTTCTCATATATTTTTAGTTACGGGAATAAATTGACTGTTAGGAATAGTCTACTATTTTGGATTTTTCTTTATATTTAGGTAATTATTTCCAATAATGAACTTTTGTAATCGAACTAGAAATGTTTTACGCTTTAGGTTACAGTTCTTTGTTTTCAGATTTAGTTTTTTGTCCGAAATTCGAACAAAAAACAATCCGCCGATCGTACAGGGGTCCAAATCGCTGACTCAGCTGGATATAAGGTCGAATTCCGATTTTCTCAAAATTAAAAAACTAAGTTAGATAATTCAAGTTTTCATATGTACTTAATGAGTCATGGCAGTCTTCGCAGAAAGTAAAAATTGTCATTCATACTCTTAAATTACTTGAGACTCAACCATCGCTTGAATTAGTAAGTTTATTTTTTAATTTTGTGGCGTCTTTTTTTTTTTAAATTATTACGTCAATAGTAAATGGAAAAATGCGAAGAATCGACTATTTAACCTGACATTTTCAACCTGACTATTTAACCTGACATACCGGATTATTTTTTAATATACACCGATGGTTCCAAATCCGAAACCACGACCGCTTCCTCTTTCGTCACTCACGATTCAACCCACAAGTTTAAATTACATAAGTTATGCTCAGTATACACCGCCGAACTCCACGCGATAGCATCAGCCCTCCATTTTTGCTTT